>NC_057721.1:48689396-48695464 GCF_004010195.1 Chiloscyllium plagiosum
TTATGAGGGGCATGGATAGGATAAATAGGCAAAGTCTTTTCACTGGGGTTGGGGAGTCCAGAACTAGAGGGCATAGGTTTAGGGTGAGAGGGGAAAGATATAAAAGAGACCTAAGGGGCAACCTTTTCATGCAGAGGGTGGTACGTATATGGAATGAACTGCCAGAGGATGTGGTGGAGGCTGGTACAATTGTAACATTTAAGAGGCATTTGGATGGGTATATGAATAGGAAGGATTTGGAGGGATATGGGCCAGGTGCCTGCAGGTAGGACTAGATTGGGTTGGGATATCTGGCCGGCATGGACGGGTTGGATCGAAGGGTCCGTTTCCATGCTGTACATCTCTATGACTCTACTTTCCACTTAATTGGATGATGCAGCTCCAACAACACTCAAAAAGCTTTGTGACATCCAGAACAATTCTTTTTCTCAAGATCCAGATACACTTGATGCAACTGCAACACGCCAACTTCTGTGAACAACCAAACTTTTATTAAGTACAAGCTTTCTGGAGGAACCCTTAACACATTTCACAGGGCTTGCAGAGCCATGTCAAAGATCTCCCGGAATGAAAAGATCGGTTCTTCCTTTATATAGTACAGGTGTTTCACATTACAATAGTCAGTAACACCCAAAATACTACCCCCAACCATTCCCCCACAGTCACATGCCACTCAAGACACAATGTAGTGATCACATCATTTCCAAAAACAATGTAATATACATTGTTCCTTATTGGCCAGATATGCTGTGAATCTTTTTTTATAAACTACAGGATGTGTTCACAATTTTAATCACAATATTATTGATACTGAATAGGAGATAATGACAATGTAAATTTGCTTCTGAATGATAGGAAATGGTAATGTAATTGTTTTTACATTCTATCTGCAAGACAAAGACATACCACCCAACGGAATATCCAATTCCTTGCAGGCCAGCAGAACAAATTAACCCCTTAACGTCTCAAAAGTAACCCATTTGTTTGGCAGCAAATCCACCGTTTTAAACAAACGATCACAAGCTCAACAATCAAACATGTTGGCTCCAGTAGACACCATCTATAAAATGCACTGCAGCAACTCCCAAACCTAGAAAGGAGGACAACAACGGCATCAGGTACACAGGAGCACCACTATCTCCAAGTGACACATCATCATAACTTGAAAATATAAAATGCTCCTTCACCGTTACTGAATCAAATCCCTTTAACAGAATTGTGGGGACATTTCCATCATACAGATTACAGCTTTTCAAGAACACATCACATCATCACAAACTGTTGGACAATTAAGGATGAGCAATAAACACTGACCGTATCAGCAATAAAGTAATGTCGCCATAGTCCTGATCTCTCATTAGAGACAACTGGTGGTGATTTAACCTGAGGATCATAACACCTCAGACAAGGGCAGAACTTGAGAAGGACAGTCTTTCATGGTAACCCCACCTACATTTTTGTATTGCTAAAACATACATGTGCATAATATAACTGTGTCCAAGAATGAATTACAAAACACTAAATTTAAAGCACGACCACTGACCAAACTGTTTTTTAAAACAGGCATTGTAGAATTTCAAACAAAACAGGGGCTCAGGGCACTCAATCAATTTGTTTTAAGGTTATAAGTATGATAATTTTAAAAAGGACATAATGTTGTACAATTTCAATGTAAAAACAAAATCTGCCCCATTTCACAGCCCACACAACACAATGAATTGAGATCCTAATTCAAACAAAATAAACCAGTTACTTAAAAGAATTTTCTGAACCAGGATTTTAACAAACCAAAATATTTAAATATCAAACACTCTCAGCATGGCACAGTTTAGATTGAAACTTCCTTTTCTGACCCAAGTATTAGTACAACCTTAATTTCAGTATTTCTCTTTTTTTCAAAGAGCCTCTGGTCAGAAATCTTTTCATTTTAATATGGGGGTAAGACGCGCACATTTGAGACCCACCCCCCTCAGTTCACTCGGGGGTGTTGATTCATGAAACAGAAAATGAGGAGTCAAAAATATGGAGGAGGTGGCCCCAAGAGTCAGACAAAAATAAATCAGGTCCACAGACTCCGAATCAATTACCATGGCACAGAAACAAATACACAAGCATTGGTCCAAAATTCCCAAAGTTCTGCGAACCCACAGCACCTGGCACACGCATACAAAAAGATCACTGAAACATCCACATCTTGGTGGAAACTGGACTAAGGAACGCCACCCCACTACCGGAAGAGGCCGCAAAGGAAAGACCAACCGTACCCTCATGACAAAATCACACCCACACAAAAAAAAACACCTTGCAGCGGAGCACACAGCGCCACAGTCCAAGCCACTCTCTCTTTCCCCAGAACAAAGACTCACAGAGCCTCAAGTTTCATCCTAGGGGATTTTAACCTCTTTCTCATTTTACTTCTCACTGGGACCCAAAATCCAGTCAAAACCCAGGGGACTCTAACCTCTGTTTGTCAATGCTTTTATGAAACTGTGTTGCACAACTGAACTAATTACCATTCGAGGAGTCCATAGAATAGAGAGCGATTGAACGAGGGAACCATTTCCAACACACAGGAGTATTGAGAGGGGCCAAGTTTTAAAATATTATCTTGTGGGCCTGTCCGTCTCAAGGTACTGGTGTTCCGGGCGATCGCTGACATCGTCTAATCATAACTATTCGTTTGGACTCCTACCTGGTTTGCCATTATTGTCGTCCTGTTTCCCTGCCCCGTATCAGTCAAAGCAAATACTCAGAAACACAGTACGGATTTACCTCCTTCATCTTTATTCCAGGCCCTGAAGGGACAGAGAACGATCGCCCATTTGCACAGAGACATGAGTTCTCTGTTTTCTCTCGAACAGCAGATTCTTACAGGGAACAGCATCCAAATAAGGCAACATCTATACTGATTGGGTGACCACTACAATCAGCGAACATCAACAGTAAAGATTAAGCCATCTGGCATTATACAATGGATGTGCTTAATCTTGTTAACTGGCATTACATAATGGATGTTTTTCAACTTGTTAACCCACTAACTTTGCTTCCAGCACCTCATTATTTACTGCAAGTTCTTATCTGGTCAAAGTCATGCTAGCTGAGCCTTTGTCACACAACTCTTTCCCTACCTGCTCAGACCTTACACATTTCTCACTGAGAGTCTGCCTATCCCAGCCTTAAATATACTCAATGATGGGCCATCCATAATCCTCTTGGATATTCATTAATAAATTTCTCTTCATCTCATCCTAAATGAGAAATTTCGTATCCTGAGACTATGCCCATTTGTAGGCTCGTTAGCCTCAGTGTCTACCCTATCAAGAACCTTCAAAATCAAGTATGGTTCAAGGAGATCAATCCTTACCTTGGAAACTTCAATTTATTTAGCCTCTCATTATAGATCATACCCTTCATCTAGTGAACTTACACCATACTCTTCCCCTGCCCCATACAAGAAAATCCTTCCCTAAATATGGAGACCAAAGCTGTAAACACACTAAATTGGGTTGAAATGCAAAGATTCAAGTCAATGGCATGGTGGTGGTTCTGGCCTTACATTATCACATGGTGGGTTCTCACTTGTAGTATATTTGGATGCCATGAATATTCATTACATTAAAGCTATTGTAGTAATCAACTCCTATCTTCCAGATTAAGTTCAGGATGCAGCCACTTGGGAAGGCAAATTGAAGGCTCTGTGCTTTGCAACAAAGTTGTTGCTGTTTAAATTTTTAGTAAAATAAAGTGTATTGGAGCAAGTGTAAAGGAAGAGCAAAATGTAGCTTATTTCTAATTCCATCAAAAGGCATCTGAATGTGAACATGAATAGGAGGGGTTTAAAGGGATATGGGCCAAATGCTGGCAAATGGGACTACATTAATTTAGGCTATCTGGTCAGCATGGATGAATTGGACCGAAGAGTCCGTTTCCATGCTATACAGCTCTATGACTTGGACCAGCACACTATGGATGAATCATTGCTCATTGTCTAATTAGTGAGATTGTTTCCTTCAGAACCATATGCACCTTGCTTCTGAATTACTGCATATGCTGTAATAAAACAAAGCACTTGGGATGCTGAAGGTCTGAAACAAAAACAGAAATTTCTGGAGAAACTCAGCGGGTTTGGCAGCAGCTATGGAGACAAAGCAAAGTTAACATTTTGAGCACAGTGACCCTTCTTCTGGACTCAGAACTTTACTCTGCTGCCAAAATTGCTGAATTGCTCCACCAAACTGTTTTTGATATTGCATACTCTATTGCAGGTACAAACATTTCCTCCCTCAGGAATATTTTTAAATCCTGCTTTAGAAATCTTCTACGTACATAGTAGTGCTAACTGTGAGACAAACTTTTCTATACCTTCAAAGTACTCAATAGAAGCCCTACATAACGACAGCATTTAATGCTATTTGCTCATGGGGTGACAGCTTTGTTTGCTAGCCCATGGCAGTCATAACTCAACCACATTACTATGGTTGTAGAGTTCCATGTCAGCAGACCAGATAAGAATGGCAGATTTCTTTTCCAAAATGACAATTGTGAATTTGATGTGTTTTTGTGACAAACTACACTAGTCACATAGCTGCCATTAGGATAGCTTTTTATTCTAGAATTTTTTTAAAAATTGAATTCAAATCTCACTGTTGACAATGTAGGGGTGGAACCCATATAACCCAGATCAGCCTGGGGGTCTGCATTCTTAGGTCAATTACATTATCACAATGCCACTGCCTTCCAAAAGGACATCACCAGGAAAGGCCCTAGAAATGACTGCTGATAGCAGGGGAAAAAATCCTTTAGTTGTAATCACATCAGTCCTTTCTACTGAATTTAGATTCCGAGACACACATCCTTACAAAAGAATTCACCGACGGTCAGGCTGTTTTGTCTCCCGTTCTCACCCTGACCATCCAACAGCACTCCCGAACCCCAATAAAACATCATGGACTTTGGCTCCCAAGACGCTAAATCAGTTTAGAGCACCACTCTGATCTAAACTCTGGTTTCCAGCATCAGCAGTCCCCACTTTTGCCTACTAAATCAGTTTAGCACTTTAACAGCTTTACTTTAGACCAGCCTTTCTTTCTTATCAGATACTAATTCTCCTCTCTTCCCATCACCTTACTCGCTCATTCTGTCTAAGAATTTTTCTAAATTCAAATTCAATGTCCTAAATAAAACACATGGCTCTGACTGCATGTGTAATGGGAAGACAAACTTTATGGGTGGCACAGCAGTTAGCACTGCTGCCTCACAGTGCCAGAGACCCGGGTTCAATTCCCACCTCAGGCAACTGCTGTGTGGAGTTTGCACATTCTCCCCGTGTCTGCGTGGGTTTCCTCCGGGTGCTCCGGTATCCCTCCCACAGTCCAAAAATGTGCAGGTTAGGTGAATTGGCTATGCTAAATTGCCCATAGTGTTAGGTGAAGGGGTAAATGTAGGGGGATAGGTCTGGTTGGGTTACTCTTCGGAAGAGAAAGTGAGGGCTGCAGATGCTGGAGATCAGAGCTGAAAATGTGTTGCTGGAAAAGCGCAGCAGGTCAGGAAGCATCCAAGGAACAGGAGAATCGACATTTCAGGCATAAGCCCTTCTCGATTCTCCTGTTCCTTGGATGCTGCCTGACCTGCTGCGCTTTTCCAGCAACACATTTTCAGCTCTTACTCTTCGGAAGGTCAGTGTGGACTTGTTGGGCCAAAGGGCCTGTTTCCACATTTAAGTAATTTAATCTAAAACTTATTGAAATGTTCCAATTTACTCGCTAGACCTAGCCCTCGACATCTGCTCCCTAGATTCTGGATCAGTGGTGCTGGAAGAGCACAGCAATTCAGGCAGCATCCGAGGACAGGCAAAATCGACGTTTCGGGCAAAAACCCTTCATCAGGAATAAAGGCAGAGAGCCTGAAGCGTGGAGAGATAAGCTAGAGGAGGGTGGAGGTGGGGATAGAGTAGCATAGAGTACAATAGGTCAGTGGGGAAGGAGATGAAGGTGATAGGTCAGGGAGGAGAGGGTGGAGTGGATAGGTGGAAAAGGAACTGGGCAGGTCGGAAAAGTCCGGACAAGTCA
>NC_057721.1:48695619-48709933 GCF_004010195.1 Chiloscyllium plagiosum
GGCCTTGGATTGAGGTGAGGGAGGAGGTGTGGGCGCTGGTTTTACAGTTCCTGCGGTGGCAGGGGAAAGTGGCAGGATGGGAGGGTGGGTCATAGGGGGGCGTGGACCTGACCAGGTAGTCACGGAGGGAACGGTCTTTGCGGAAGGCGGAGAGGGGTGGGGAGGGAAATATATCTCTGGTGGTGGGGTCTGTTTGGAGGTGGCGGAAATGTCGGCGGATGATTTGGTTTATGCGAAGGTTTTATCTGCTCCCTAGTATTGCTTATCAGCTTGAACGAAGGAGATCCAGAATTAAACTGCGTTTAATTTGCAGAAGTATTGGTTAATGTGGTAATCTCGCTGCAAAGTGATGAGAACATAATTGGGAACTTCATGCTCAGACTTGAGCAGTCCACATTTCAGCGATAAACTTCAAAGCGTGTCACGAGAAAAACGGATATTTCCTCCGCCCTTCTAAAAAACACCATCGCAGTCATTGATGTAAATTAACACAGAGGATTAGTTGGATCAATTATTATTAGGGACATGAAGTGAACCGGTAGGAACACCATTTATTGAGCTGCGGATGAACTCTGATGTCAAACCTGACCTACGGGCATGTACCCAGAAAGTACGCGAATTAGGGTCCGTGTCACGATTGCGATGATAAAGATATAAATAGAGATCGAAAAAGTTTCACATTACCAGGCATCCCTGACTTTCTTGGTCTCAGGACACGCACAGCATGGTTTCAAAGGCTTCTTCCCCTCAGCCTGACCAGCGTGCACCGTCCCCACTGATGTAGTCACGGTTAATTCAGACATTTTCTCTGAAAGTACGTTTAGCTGCCTGTTTGTTTTCGCCTTAAATTGATTTTCTTTCGATTTTTCACCTTCGCGTAACCCCTCGTCCCGATCTTCAATCCTACGCAACACGCTAAGTCTGGAACATGTGAACTGACAGGGGAAAGCGCATTGGCTCACGGGATTTGTAGTTCCTCTTCAGTCTCAATCCTATTAAGCGGCAGAGATCGAACTACAAATCCTAGAACACACTGCTCTAGGCTTGCGCGAATATCCACGGGGTATCGATGCAGCCTTGTATGGATATTATTTAAAGACGAATAATTCTATTAATTGTCAAAGTAAAATTACATTTTAATGCACGTTTTTGGAAATAAGGTCGTTAAATGAAGATAAACCCTCATGATGCCTACGCCGTTTCTCTTCTGTTTGCGAGAATGGATTGTTTCTGAGTTAGTATTAGTTACGAAGATCTCAGGAAACCTTATGATCTGGTGGTAATGTTCTTACATGTAGGCTAGAAGCTTTGCGCTGGAGGCCCATGGAAATACTTATTGGCAGTGCTTGGCGATTGTAACATGGACTGTTGAGTAAGTCAGTCCGTAAATATGCAGGCATCCTACAGGCAGTTATACGAGGAGAATTTTCTAGTCCTGATGAACGGCCCTGCCCGAAACGTCGACTTTCCTGTCCCTCAGATCCTGTCTGACTTGCTGTGCCTTTTCCAGCACCACAGTCTCTACTCAATTTTTTGGGTCATCGTGACCAGTAGTACTTTGCCCATAAAGAAGTACTGTACTATTTCCAATGGAAGTCTGCGGCCCACGCTTCACAAACGAAGATGGGAGGAAACAAAACCAAATACTTAGGAAGACTTTGGGCTTTATCACTGGGAAGGGGGAAGGTTGAAATGGTGTGGGAAGATGATGGGTAGTATACCATTGTCTTCTGCAGCCATGCTATCTGTCAACAATAGGAAGGGTCATGACCAATTGGGTGCTTTCCCCCCCCCATCTCTGTGGGCCTTCAACTACTAGTGGGAAGATACCCAGTATGTTTCATGTGAAGGGAGGGTAGAAATTACAGAGACACTGGCCGTAACCTTTCAATCTTCTTTGGACTTGGGAAGTGCAAAAAGACTCGACAATTGCAAATATTATGGCCTTGTTCAAGAAAGATTGTAAGGATACCAGAAAAAATAGAACATTACAATGCATTACAGGCCCTTCAGTCCTCTGTTGCGTCGACCTGTGGAATCAACCTGAAGCCCATCTAACCTACACTTTTCCATTCTTGTCCATACACCTATCCAATCACCATTTAAATGCCCTTAAAGTTGCAGGCAGTGTGTTCCATGCCCCTACTACTCTGAGTAAAGAAACTACCTCTGACATCTGTTCTATATCTATCACCCCTCAATTTAAAGTTATGTCCCCTCGTGCTAGCCATTGCAATCCAAGGAAAAAGGCTCTCACTGTGCAACCTATCTAAGGCTCTGATTATCTTATATGTCTCAATTAAGTCACTTCTCAACCTTCCCTTTAATGAAAACAGCCTCTAGCCCCTCAGCCTTTCCTCGTAAGACCTTCCCTCCATATCAGGCAACATCCTGGTAAATCTCCTCTGAACCCTTTCCTAAGCTTCCATACCCTTCCTATAATGCAGTAACTGGAACTGCCGGCAATACCCCCAAGTATGGCCGTCCCAGACAGCCTGTACAGTTGCAGCGTGATCTCGTGGTTCAGAAACTCAATCCCTCTGCCAATAAAAGCTAACACACTTTATGCCTTCTTAAAAATCCTATCAACCTGGGTGGCAACTTACATGGATCTAAGTACCTGGATACCGAGATCTCTCTGTTCATCTACACTACCAAGAATCTTACCATTAGCCCAGTACTCTGCATTCCAGTTACTCCTTCCAAAGTGAACCACCTCACACTTTTCCACATTAAATTGCATCTGCCACCTCTCAGCCCAGCTCTGCAGCTTATCTATGTCTTTCTGTAACCTACAACATCCTTTGTTACTATTCACAACTCTCCTGACCTTAGTGTCATCTACAAATTTACTAACCCATCCTTCTATGCCTTCATCCAGGTCATTTATAAAAATAACAAACAACAGTGGAACCAAAACAGATACTTGAAGAGCACAGCAATTCAGGCAGCATCCGACGAGCAGCAAAATCGACGTTTCGGGCAAAAGCCCTTCATCAGGAATAAAAGCTTTTATGCCTTTTATTCCCGATGAAGGGCTTTTGCTCGAAACGTCAATTTTGCTGCTCGTCGGATGCTGCCTGAATTGCTGTGCTCTTCCAGCACCACTGATCCAGAATCTGGTTTCCAGCATCTGCAGTCATTGTTTTTACCTCCAAAACAGATACTTGCTGTACCCCGCTAATAACTGAACTCCAGGATGAATATTTCCCATCAGCCACCATCTCTGTCTTCTTTCAGCTAGCCAATTTCTGACCCAAATCGCTAAGTCACTCTCAATTCCATGCCTCCATATTTTGTACAATAGTCTACCATGCGGAACCTTATCAAACACCTTACTGAAATCCATATACACAACATCAACTGCTTTACCCTCATCAACCTGTTTGGTCACCTTCTCAAATAAATCAATAAGGTTTGTGAGGCATGATCCACCCTTCACAAAACAGTGTTGACAATCCCTACTCAACTTATTCCTTTCCAGATGATTATAAATCCTATCTCTTATAACTCTTTCCAAAACTTTACTCACAACCAAAGTAGGGCTCAAAGGTCTATAATTTCCAGGGTTGTCTCTACTCCCCTTCTTGAACAAGGGGACATTATGTGCCATCCTCCAGTTTACTGGCAATATTCCAGTGGACAATGATGACATAAAGATCAAAGCCAAAGGCTCGGCAATCTCCTCCCTGGCTTCCCAGAGAATCGTAGGGTAAATCCCATCCGGCCCAGGGGACATATCTATTTTTACACTTTCCAGAATTGCTAACAACTCCTCCCTATGCACCTCAATCCCACCTAGTCTAGTAGCCTGTATCTCAGTATTCTCCTTGACTACTTTGTCTTTTTCTTGCGTGAATACTGATGAACAGTATTCAGTTAGCGCTTCCCCTATCTCCTCTGACTCCACGCACATATGCTAGAGAAATTAATGGGATTAAAGCCTGATAAGTCCCCTGGACATGACAGGATGCGTCCTAGGATATTAAAGGATGCAGCTCACCATTAGAAACCATGCACTAACAAGTATGATTGTCCACTCAGGAAATTCTCTGTCATTGGTTACAGGTCCTGTTGGTCATTGTGTGGTTGATGAACCCAATCCTATAGCCACATCTCCAATCACACATTTAGCAGGTGTCCATGGCCTCAAGATCAGTGAGAGTCCTTTTTCAGATTCACTGTTCTCAAATTATTGTATTGTTTCAAGTTTCTCCAAGTAGGTTTTTTTTTTCTGAGGGAAGGAACTAACTATTGAGGTAGTGGATGCATTAGTATTCCAGAAATTTTTAGATTCTGGAAAGTTTCCAGAGGATTGGAAGACTGCCAATGTAACACCTTTATTTGAAAAGGGAAGGAGGCAAAAAAAGGTAACTTTAGGCCAGTTACTTTAACGTGTTAATCCATAAAGGAGTAAGTCAAACAGACAGGGCAGGCAGGAAAAAGTAGAGAATGAGGTAGGACTGAAATTAAACTGCATTTATTTCAATGGAAGAGGCCTAACGGGTAAAGCAGCTAAACTCAGGGCATGGTTAGGAACATGAGACTGTGTTGTCATAACAATTACAAAGATGTGGCTCAGGGATGGACAGGACTGGCAGCTTAGTGTTCCAGGATATAGATGCTTTAGGAAGGATTGAAAGGGGAGCAAGAAAGGAGGGGAAGTTGTATTTTTGATTAGGGGTAACATTATGGTTGCATTTAGAGAGGATATTCCTGGGAAGATGTGCAGGGAAATTATTTGGGTGGAACTGAGAAATAAGAAGGGGATGATCACCTTACTGGGATTGTACTATAGCCTGGGAGAAAATGAGGACTGCAGATGCTGGAGATCAGAACTGAAAAATGTGTTGCTGGAAAAGCGCAGCAGGTCAGGCAGCATCCAAGAAGGAGGAAAATCGACGTTTTGGGCATAAGCTGAAGAAGGGCTTATGCCCAAAACGTCGATTCTCCTGCTCCACATGAGATAGCTTTGATAAATAGTGTTAAGGAGAATCCAAAGGAATTCTACAAATACATTCAGGACAAAGGGTAACTAGGGAGAAACTTCATAAAGATTAATAAGGTCGCCCATGTATGGAACCGCAGGAGATGGCGGAGATACAAAACAAGTAGTTTACATTATTGTTTACTGTGGACAAAGATATAGAAGATATAGAACATGGGGAAATAAATAGCGACATCTTGAGAAATGTCCATATTACACTGGAGGTGCTGGATGTCTTCAAATGCAAAGAGGTGGATAAATCCCTAGGACCTGATCAGATCACTTCCCCAAGAACTCTGCAGGAAGCTGAGGAAGTGATTGCTAGGTCCCTTGCTGAGATATTTGTATAATCGATAGCCACAGGTGAGGTGCTGGAAGACTGAAGGTTAGCTAGCATGTTGCCACTATTTAAGAAAGGTGGCAAGGAAAAACCAAGAACTGTAGACCCCAGTGAGCCTGACATTGGTGATGGGCAAGTTGTTGGAGGGAATTCTGAGGGACAGGATTACATGTATTTTGAAAGGCAAGGACTGATTAGGGATAGTCAACATGCCTTTGTTATGTAAAATAGTGTCTCACTAACTTGACTGAGTTTTTTGAAGAAGTAACAAAGGGGATTGATGAGGCCGGAGCGGTGGAAGTGGTCTAAATGGACTTCAGTAAGGCATTCAACAAGGTTCATGGTAGACTGATTAGCAAGGTTAGATCACATGACATAGAGGCATAACTACCCATTTGGATGCAGAAGTGGCTCGAAGGACGAAGACGGAGGGTGGTGTTAGAGGATTACTTTTCAGACTGGAGGTCTGTGACCAGCGGTGTGCCACAAGGATTGGTGCTGGGTCCACTGCGTTTTGTCATTTATATAAATTGTTTGAATGTGAACATAGGAGGTATGGTTAGTAGGTTTGCAGATGACACCAAGATTGGAGGTATAGTGGACAGCAAAGAAGTTACCTCAGAGTACAACTGAATCTTGATCAGGTGGGGCAATTGGCCAAGGAGTGGCAGATGGATTTCAATTTAGATAAATGTGGGGTGCTGCATTTTAGAAAGGCAAATCAGGGCAGGACTGATACACTTAATGGCAAGGTCCTGGGGAGTACTGCTGAATAAAGAGACCTTGGAGTGCAGGTTCATAGTTCCTTGAAAGTGGAGTCACAGGCAGATAGGCATTTGGTTTGCTTGCCTTTATTGGTCAGTGCATTGAGTATCGGAGTTGGGAGGTCATGTTGCAGTTGTACACGACATTAGGCCATGATTGGAATACTGTGCAATTCTGATTTCCCTGCTATAGGAAAGATGTTGTGAAACTTGAAGGTGTTCAAAAAAGATTTACAAGGATGTTGTCATGGTTGAAGGGTTTGAGCTAGAGGGAGAAGCTTAGTAGACTGGACTATTTTCCATGGAGCATTGGAGGTTAAGGGGTGACGTGAGGGTCATGTATGAGTAAATACACAAGGTCTTTTCCCTAGGTCGAGGGAGGCCAAAACTAGGCCATAGGTTTAAGGTGAGAGGGGAAAGATTTAAAAGGGATCTAAGGGGCAGAGGTTGGTGCATAAATGGAATGAGCTGTCAGAAGATGTGATGGAGGTTGGTACAAATACAACATTTAAAAGGCCTTTGGAAAGGTATATGAATAGGAAAGGTTTAGTGATATGGGCCAAATGCTGGCAACTAGGACTGAATTTATTTAAGATACCTGGTTGGCATGGACAAGTTGGAACAAAGAATCTTTTCTGAGATGTATATCTTTATTACTCTAAATGTAATAACAGAGCATTTAGAAATGCATAATATAAACAAGCCGAGTCAGCATAACTTTACAGAGGGAAATCGTGCCTGATAAATTTATTACAATTCTTTGTGGAGGTAACAAGCTGGATAGATAAAGGGGCAGTAATAGATTTAATACATTTTGATTTTCAGAAGACATTTGTTAAGATGCCACATACTAGGCTTCATGGTGTTGGACAAATATGAATAGAGGATTGGGTAACATTTCAAAAACACAAAGTTGAGCCAAGGGGTGCTATTTTTCAAGTGGCAACCTGTAACTAGTGATGTGCTACATTGTTCAGTGCTGGCCCTCAATTATTTACAATAGATATGAATGACTTGGATGAGCAAAGTGAATCCACTCAAGCCAAATTTGTGGGATGACACAAAAATGGGTGGTGACGTAGAGTCTAATAGTTAGCAGATGGAATGTAACGTGGGGAAATGAGAGGTTATGCACATTGGCAGGAATATTAAAGGATTTAAATGGTTTACAAATAGAGAAAGACTGGAGGAAGCTGCAGAACAGTGTTTTGGGATCCCTCATCCACAAATTACAAAAAGGTAGCATCCAAGTTCAGTATGTAGTCGTGAAGGGAAATGGAATGTTGGCTTTTATTTCAAAGGGAATGAAGTAAAAAGGGAGGGAGTTTTGCTAAAACTATTCAAGGCATTATTCCAGCTGAGGTCTGACTGATGTGAAGAATTTTGGTGCCCCTTATCAAAAGGAAGATATAGTAGCATTGGAAAGTTCATTAGGCTGATACCAGGTATAGGGGCAATGTCTTGGAGGAGAAATTGAGTAGATTGACCTGTACTAATTGGAGCACAGCAATGAGAAGCAACCTATTAAAATACACAATTTTTTTTAGATTAGATTACTTACGGTGTGGAAACAAGCCCTTCGGCCCAACAAGACCACACCAACCCTCTGAAGAGCAACCCACCCAGACCCATACCCCAACATTTACCCCTTCACCTAACACTACGGACAATTTAGCATGGCCAATTCACCTAACCTGCACATTTTTGGTCTGTGGGAGGAAACCAGAACATCCGGAAGAAACCCACACAGACACGAAGAGAATGTGCAAACTCCACACAGACAGTTGCCTTAGGTGGGAATTGAACCCGGGTCTCTGGCGCTGTGAGGCAGCAGTGCTAACCACTGTTATTCTTAGATGACTTCATGGAGTAGATGCAAAAAGTTGTTTCCTCTTGTGGGACAGTCAAGGACCAAATGGCATATCTGAGAATAAGAGATTGCATGTTTAAGATAATGATAGGCAGAAATATTTTCTCTTACAGGGTTGAGAACCTGGAATTCTGCACCACGGAAGGCTTTTGAGGTTGGGTCAATAAATATATTCAAGGTTGACATAGACAAATTTCATTAATTAATAAAGGAATCAAGGGTTATGGGGGAAAGTCAGGAAAGTGGAGTTGGGGATTATCAGATCAGACATGACTTTATTGAATGGTAGTGGATCAGACTTGATGGTCTGAATGGTCTGCTTCTGCTCCTTATGATTGTATGATGTGTCCTTCATAGCTTTAAAGCATGATGAAGTACACATGGAACTGGTGGAACCAAGCTATTTTTAAAAGTTTGGAACTCCAATATACCCTGAATTCAGGCATGACAGTGAGGAATTTACTCACCTCTCCAGACTTAATTACATCAGATCCAGCCTGTGACTGTCGCATGGATCCTATGGAGTTTTTCTCTTTTTGACCAGGGTGCCATGTGGAACTTTGTCAAAAGTCATGTTACAGTCCATGTTGACTGCAATGAATATATTTTCATCATCAACCCTCCTTGTATATTTCACAATGTTAAAATTTTATGTGATGTATTTGCCCATTTTACAGTCCATGTTCTCCTAAGTGTTTTTGATTATTAATTAGAACAAATTT
Source organism: Chiloscyllium plagiosum (assembly GCF_004010195.1). Taxonomy (NCBI): domain Eukaryota; kingdom Metazoa; phylum Chordata; class Chondrichthyes; order Orectolobiformes; family Hemiscylliidae; genus Chiloscyllium; species Chiloscyllium plagiosum. Next base: position 48,704,303 of record NC_057721.1, read on the forward strand.
CAATTACATTCATCAATAGTTTTTTTTAAATGATGTCCTACTGAACCAAATTTAGGTCATTAATATATTAAAATCGAACATCAATGATTTTTACTTTTTAAAGGTATTTTGGATTCTATTGAAATGTTAAGTGGTTTTCCATCATATATATGGTTCATTTAATTTCATTGAGTTTAGCTCACTGAAAGTTCTGTACCTAGCTCCTTATATGGGAGCTTATATGGCTCAGTGGTTAGCACTGCTGCGTCACAGTGCCAGGGACTCGGGTTTGATTCCAGCCTCGGGCGACTACCTGTGTGGCGTTTGCATGTTCTCCCTGTGTCTGCATGGGTTTCCTCCAGGTGCTCTTGTTTCCTCCCACAGTCCAAAGATGTGCAGGTTAGGTGAATTCGCCATGCTATATTGCCCATAGTGTTTAGGGATATGTAGGTTAGATGCATTGGTCCGGGGTAAATTTAGGGTATGGGAATGGGTCTGGGTGAGTTACTCTTCAGACGGTCGGTGTGGACTTGTTGAGCCAAAGGGCCTGTTTGCATATTGTAGGGATTCTGATTCTATATATTTCTGACTCCCAGAAAGTGTTAACATTTATACTTCTGTGTTCATTGACTTTCACTGACTGAATCGTGAAAGTGCTTGAATCCCAGGAACTGGATTAAGTACTTAGTTCTAATCATAACTTTCTATTGGTGAGTAGTGCTGCTATGCTCTTAAATTCTATCTGCAACATTAGCTTTTTATAATCAATGTAAATTGAAAATATGAATATATATATATATGAATTTACAAAACAGACCATTTGGTCCCTCAAGCCTATTCTGCCATTCGAGAACATGGCCGATCTGTTTGTGTTTTGACTTTCATATTCCCACCTACTCCCAATAACTTTTGATTCCTTTGCCTAACAAAAATCTATCTGTCTTTATACTACTTAATGATCCTGTCTCCACTACTTTTTGAGGCAGCTTAAAATGTTGCTCAACCATCCGAGAGATTAAAAAATCTCACTTTTATCCTGAAATGGTGTCGCTTAATTTTAAAGCAATGCCTTCTAGTTCTGGACTGACACACAAAATGAAACACCCTTTCCACATACACCTTGTCAAGATTATTTGGGATCTAATACACTTCAATGAAGTCACCCCTTGTTCTTCTAAACACCAATGGAAACAAGTTCAACCTGTTCCACTTTTCCATACAAGATAACCTACACATTCCAGGTATTAATCTGTTAAACCTTCCCTAAAACACTTCTAGTGCATTTAAATATTTCTTTAAATAAGGACACCAAAACTGCACACTGTATTCAAAATGTGGGGCAGAATTTATTTACCTTTATTTGTGTAATTGAAACTATAATGGCATTTTACTCAAAGAGATGATGACGAAAGCATATTTACTAGCAATTTTCATCCATGCTACCTATGTGTCTTCATAAGACATTGTTTTACCTTTTCCTTCCTCTATGTCTAGGTCCAGTCCTGGTGGTCGCAGCTGGGGTGGAAGGACCTGCCAATTGTTGACTTTAGAATTTTGGGCAGGCAACGATGGAGGTATTTTGCCCAGAGAGCCCTGACATTTTGAGAAAATCCTGGCTGATTGTAGGTTCACCCTTCTCGATTTTTACTCACAAGATTGCCAATTGGAGGGTGGAAGTAGAATTCTTCTGAAGTGTCCTGAGAAGAGATGTCTGGGTATGTTTGAACATGATTCCTCGCACAGCTGGGTACCTATTGGCACCACCCAGTCTGCTTGTAAAGAATGGGCACCTGGAGTGAGGTTAAGGATCCTTATCCCTCTGTTGCCTTGACCTTGGTTCTGACCACTAATGGCTAAAATAATGGAATGCGAGTCTGTGCATATATGCAGCAGACATTGAGTATACCAGACCTGGCTGTTCATGATACTGTACACAGAGCAGATGCACACACAAAGGCCATATGAATAGCGCTAGTGGACTGGTAGATCAGAGTGTTTCCTGCTGCTCCTGTGTCTTTTGTGCACTTTAATAAAGCTATAAATGGCTGTCAAATGAGGTCTTCTCTTGCCTGGGACTGAACAGGTCATAGTCTCCAGCTGTCTTCGGATTGCCAGCAACATGGGGCACTTTTCCCTCAGCCAGCTGTTGAAATGTGTCAATTATGTCCTCACCAGAATGTGCTCCTGACTATAACCAAGCTGAAGTACGCACTGAGGTGTCAGTATCTGAGCTAGTGGAGGGTGAAGGAGACATCCTTGCCGATAAATTCTCAGAGGGATCTGTCTTCTTCCTCAGAGGTGGAGAAGCAGATGACTTCCTGAGGCCTCTTCAGGGCAGAGACTGCACGGATGCCACTGATGCCTGCAGGAGATGAGAGTGAATGAATTGCAAACTATGGGTAGAAGTTTGGACATCTTAAGAATATACTCACAGCTTTAGTAATAGGAAAACTGCAACACTTGTCAATGAATTTTACTTTGTTGCTGAAACATGAAGATCTTGGTATTAACATAGGAGTCGCCATGGTCCTCTCTTACTAAGCCGAGGATTCTCATGTACGGGGTGAGGAGATAAGTATCAGGCACCTCGTCACCTTTTATGGCTCTGTCTTCCCTTTTATAAGCTGTTTTTTCCTGGAATGAGACAAAGGAAGAGACTATGTGAGATGAAAGTGGCTGGCACAGCTGTGAAAGCTGATGCAGATGAGAGAAGGTTGTTGAGGTGTCCCAAGAAAAATATGAAGCACTGAGGTATGGAGAGTTAGTGGTATGAGTGGGGTGTGGATTGGGCTTGGTGTGAGTGATTAAGGGAAGATGTTCCATGTTAAAGTGGGAGTGATAGTCCATGAGCCTTCGTGGGAGGTAATTGCCATAGCAGAGTTAGAGTGAATGTGAGATAATAGAAAGAAGATGGTTGAACTTAACTTTGTGGAGCACTGAAAGCCATTAACCTTCTTCCTTCATTGGTTAGAGTTACTCTGGACCATGGATTTTGCACTGACCCAGGTGGTAGCTTTGGACCTGGTTAGCAGCTTATGCTGCCATAGTCTTCTCTGGCAGTCCTGAGGAAAGAGGATGACCCTGCTATCTCTTTGTCTATCTCCTCTGAAATCTTCAGGTTCTGGTTGGCAACATGGTGGCGATTCCCCTTTCTCAGCCATGTCATTTAGAATTATGCAGCAACCCCACACCCATTGCATAGCTGGAATTCAAATATGGTGCTTGTGGGGGTGTGACTCCCAGAAAGTTGCAAGTAGTTCCTCCAGTGGTGAGGCCAAGAGAGCATGGAGAAAGCGTGTAGAGGCATGGTGCATTCATGATGAGGTTAGAAAATTGATTCAAGCTCATGGAGAGAACAATTCTTTGAAACTCCCTGCAATTGGCATTTAGACCACAAGAACATAGCATATAAGAGCAGAATTATACAATTTGGCACATTGAATCTTCTCTGCCGTTTGATCATGGCTAAAATGTTTCTCAACCCCATTCTCCCGCCTTCTCCGTGTAACCTCTGATCTCCTTACTAATCAAGAACCTGTTTATCTCTGCCTTAAGAACGCTGAGTGACTTGGCCTCAACAGGTTTCTGTGGCATTGAGTTCCAGAGATTCAGCACCCTCTGGCTGAAAACATTCCCCCTCATCTCAGTACTAAAGGGTCTTGCCTTTATACTGAGGCTCTGCCTTCAAGTCCTAGTCACTCCTGCTATTGGAAACACTTTCTCCAGACCACTCTTTCCAGGCCTCACAATATTCTATAATGAGATCCCCTTATTCCTCCTAACTCCATCAAGTACAGACCCAGTGTCTTCAATGGCTTCTCATATGGCAAGCACTAAACAGATGTTTGGTAAAATTTAGCCGATGATTTCAACAATATCTTGTACGACTGAAGCATAACATCTTTACTTTTATGTTCAGTTTCTCTGGTGATAAAAGATAGAATCCTATTAGCATGTGGATGTAGGTTTGCTTGCTGAGGTGGAAGGTTTGTTTTCAGATGTTTTGTCACCATACTAGGTAACATACTGGATGAAGCACTGGTGGCATAGTCTGCTTTCTGTTTCAGTGTTTAGGTTTCCTTGGGTTGGTGATGTCATTTCCTGTGGTGATGTCATTTCTTGTTCCTTTACTCAGGGGGTGTTAAATGGGATCCAAGTCAATGTGTTTGTTGATAGAGTTCCAGTTGGAATGCCATGCTTCTAGAAATTCTTGTGCGTGTCTCTAATTGGTTTGTCTTTGTGTTGTCCCAGTCGAAGTGGTGTCCTTCCTCATCTGTATGTAAAGATACTAGTGAGAGTGGATCATGTCTTTTTGTGGCTAGTTGATGTTCATGTATCCTGGTGACTAGTTTGCTGCCCATTTGTCCAATGTAGTATTTGTTACAGTGCTTGCAAGGTATTTTGTAAATGACATTAGTTTTGCTTGTTGTCTATATAGGGTCTTTCTAGTTCATTAGCTGCTGTTTTATTGTGTTGGTGGGTTTGTGGGCTACAATGATGCCAAGAGGTCTGAGTAGTCTGCCAGACTACTAGTTATCTAGTATGGTGATGAAACGTCTGAAAAACAAACCTTACAGCTCAGCTAGCAAACCTACATCCAAAACCTCAACCTGAGCTACAAATCTTCTCAAAACTCGCAAACTCCTATTAGCATTCTTGATTATTTGCTTTACCTGTACTAACCTGTACACTGGAACATGCTTGGAATTTCTTGACTATTCTCCTTCTAAGTAATACTGTTTTTTCATTCTTTCTACTAAAGTAAACAACTTCACATTTTCCAACTTCGTACTCCATCTGCCAGATTTTTGCCTACTCACTCAGCCTATCAATCATCCATCTGTAACATCCTTATGTCTTTTACATGGCATATTAATAGTTTATTAAATTCCATCATTTATATTTAACAATGTCTCTGATATTCCCAAAACACATTACAATGCTGTTCTGTCCTTTTGCAAAAGTCAAAACATTTTATCTAAAATTAGACCTTCATTTTTTTTGGCAGCAGTTGGAGTGGGAGGAGCAACAGCGAAGACCAGAGGCCCAACAGATAGGCAAATTTTAAAAGATACAAAAACTTTCCTTGGGAGTTCAGCATTCTTCATTTTTTCAGCGGCAATTGGAGTGGAAGGTGCACGACTGCTGGGTAAGTGAGGCTTTATATTTGGATGGTTGGGTAATGTCTCCCAACTGTCCTCCTCCTCTAACCAAAAATAAAGTTCTGTGCGCTGGATTGGTAAGGTGACTAGTTTATTTTCAGTTTTTCAGTAATCTTGTTGGGAATTTAGAATAGTGGGAATGGAGGTTAGGGAAGGTGAATGCTTCTCCTGCAGAATGGGAGATAAGGGTCACGAGTAGTGTCCCTGCTGACTGAATCTGTGGGAGGTCTTTGTGTGGAGCCACAGAAAATGGGGGAGATACTAAATGAATATTTTGCATTAGTATTTACTGTGGAAAAGGATATGGAAGATGTAGACTGTAGGGAAATAGATGGTGACATCTTGCAAAATGTCCAGATTACAGAGGAGGAAGTGCTGGATGTCTTGAAACGGTTAAAAGTGGATAAATTCCCAGGACCTGATCAAGAAAGTCAGGAGGCATGGGATTGTGGGAAATTTAGCCAGTTGGGTAGAGAACTGGCTAACCGGT
>NC_057721.1:48710184-48714389 GCF_004010195.1 Chiloscyllium plagiosum
CAGTGGAGTGCCACAAGGATCGGTGCTGGGCCCTCTACCTTTTGTCATTTACATAAATGATTTGGATGCGAGCATAAGAGGTACAGTTAGTAAGTTTGCAAATGACACCAAAATTGGAGGTGTAGTGGACAGCGAAGAGGGTTACCTCAGATTACAACAGGATCTGAACTAGATGGGCCAATGGGCTGAGAAGTGGCAGATGGAGTTTAATTCAGATAAATGTGAGGTGCTGCATTTTGGGAAAGCAAATCTTAGCAGACTTAGGGAGTGTTGCTGAACAAAGAGACCTTGGAATGCAGGTTCATAGCTCCTTGAAAGTGGAGTTGCAGGTAGATAGGATAGTGAAGAAGGTGTTTGGTATGCTTTCCTTTATTGGTCAGGGTATTGAGTACAGGAGTTGAGAGGTCATGTTACAGCTGTACAGGACATTGGTTAAGCCACTGTTGGAATATTGCGTGCAATTCTGGTCTCCTTCCTATCTTGAAAGGTTCAGAAAAGATTTACAAGGATGTTGCCAGGGTTGGAGGATCTGAGCTACAGGGAGAGGCAGAACAGACAAGGGCTGTTTTCCCTGGACCTAAGGGGCAACCTTTTCACGCAGAGGGTGGTACGTATATGGAATGAGCTGCCAGAGGATGTAGTGGAGGCTTGTACAATTGCAACATTTAAGAGGCATTTGGATGGGTATATGAATAGGAAGGGTTTGGAGGGATATGGGCCGGGTGCTGGCAGGTGGGACTAGATTGGGTAGGGATATCTGGTTGGCATGGACGGGTTGGACTGAAGTGTCTGTTTCCATGCTGTACATCTCTATGACTCTATGACTCTAAGTGCACCCAACTCAAGCTCCTCGAAAATCACGTCCGGGTGAAACTGGATGAACTTCGGATCTCTTGGGAGGCGGAGGGGGTTATTGAGAGGAGTTACAGGAAGGTAGTTGCACCTTAGGTAAAAGAAGAAGGTAGACGGTTTACTGTCAGGGGACGGAAAGGGAACCGGCAGGCAGTGCAGGGATCCCCTGTGGCTGTTCCCCTCAACAACAAGTATGCTGTTTTGGATACTGTTTGGGGGAATGACTTACCAGGGGTAAGCAATGGGGCACAGGTCTCTGGCACAGAGTCTGTCCCTGTTGATCAGAAGGGAAGGGGGAAGAGGAGCAGAGCATTAGTCATTGGGGATTCCATAGTTCGGGGGACAGAAGGGAATGAAAGAGACTCATGGTTGGTGTGTTGCCTTCCAGGTGCCAGGCTTCGTGATGTCTCTGATCCTGTTTTCGGGATCCTTGAGGGGGAGGGAAAGCAGCCCCAAGTCGTGGTCCACATAGGCACCAATGACATAGGTAGGAAGAGAGATGGGGATTTAAGGCAGAAATTCAGGGAGTTAGGGTGGAAGCTTTGAGCTAGGACAAACAGAGTTGTTATCTCTGGTTTGTTGCCCGTGCCACATGCTACGAGGCGAGGAATAGGGAGAGAGAGGAGTTGAACACATGACTACAGGGATGGTGCAGGAGGGAGGATTTTGGATTCCTGGATAATTGGGGCTCTTTCTGGGGTAGGTGGGATCTCTAAAAACAGGATCTTCACCTGAACCAGAGGGATACCAATATCCTGGGGGCGGAAGTTTGCTAATGCATTTCGTGTTGGTTTAAACTAATTCAGCAGGGGGACGGGAACCAAAACTGCAGTTCGAGTATCTGGGAGGTTGAGAGTAGTGAACTCAGAACTAAGATTTCAAGATCGCAAGAAGGCTCCGGCAAGCAAGAAGTTGGTTTGAAGTGTGCCTACTTCAATGCTAGAGTGGGCGGCACGGTGGCACATTGGTTAGCACTGCTGCCTCACAGCGCCAGAGACCCGGGTTCAATTCCCGCCTCAGGTGACTCTCTGTGTGGAGTTTGCATGTTCTCCCCGTGTCTGCGTGGGTTTCCTCCGGGTGCTCCGGTTTCCTCCCACAGTCACAAAGATGTGCAGGTTAGGTGAATTGACCATGCTAAATTGCCCGTAGTGTTAGGTTAGGGATAAATGTCGGGGTATGGTATGGGTGAGTTGCGCTTCGGCGGGTCGGTGTGGACTTGTTGGGCCGAAGGGCCTGTTTCCACACTGTAATGTAATCTAATCTTTATACCTGTAATGTAATCTAGAAGCATCCAGAATAATGTGGGTGAACTTGCAGTATGGGACTTCAATGTTACGGCCATTTCAGAGATATGGGTAGAACAAGGACAGGAATGGTTATTGCAGCTTCCAAGATTTAGATGTTTCAGTAAGAACAGAGAAAATGATAAAAGGAGGGGGTGGGGTTTGTGGCATTGCTAGTCAAGGACAGTATTATGGTTGCAGAAAGGAATTTAAGGACTCATCTACTGAGGTATTATGGGCTGAGATTAGAAACAGGAAAGGAAAGATTACCCTGTTGGAAGTTTTCTATAAGCCTCTGAATGGTTCCAGAGATGTAAAGGATCGGATAGCAAAGAGTGACAGGGGAGTTGTTATGGGGAGGCTTTAAGTTTCCAAACAGCAACAGCAGCAGTCTTCTTGTTGATGTGCAGTCCGGATGACCCGGATAGGGGCCAGGGTTGGCTGGGGCTTGCGTGATTTGTGCTGGGGGAGGGGGCGGGGTTGTGGGGGGGCGTGCTGTTGGACGGGGTGGGGGGGGGGGGAGCAAGAGAGGGGTGGTGTTGGGGGTCTCATGCACTGTTGCAGGCTCCTGAACGGGCAGCAGACTTTAAAACTCCTCACCCCAGAGGAAAGGCATTTAATCAATTTTCTGAATAAACGATTATCCGAATAAAATAGTGCCTGCCCTTCACATTCGGATAATCGAGTTTCTGCTGTAGTGGGAAGTTGTGCATGGAGTCAGAGGAGATAGGGGAAGTGCTAAATGAATACTTTTCATCAGTATTCACACTAGAAAAAGACGAAATGGTCGAGGAAAATATTGAGATACAGACTAGTAGACTAGATGGGATTGAGGTGCAGAAGGAGGAGGTGTGAGCGATTCTGGAAAATGTAAAAATAGATAAGTCCCCTGGGCCAGATGGATTTACCCTACAATTCTCTGGGAAGCCAGGAAACAGATTGCCGAGCCTTTGGATTTGATCTTTGTCATCATTGTCTACAGGAATAGTGCCAGAAGACTGGAGGAAAGCAAATGTTGTTTCCTTGTTCAAGAAGAGGAGTAGAAACAACCCTGGAAATTATAGACGTGTGAGCCTTACTTCAGTTGTGGGTAAAGTGTTGGAAAGGGTTATAAGAGATAGGATTTATAATCAGCTGGAAAGGAATAAGTTAATTAGGGATAGTCAACACTGTTTTGTGGAGGGTAGGACGTGCCTCACAAATCTTACTGAGTTCTTTGAGAAGGTGAACAAACAGGTGGATGAGGGTAAAGCAGTTGGTGTGGTGTACATGGATTTCAGTAAGGCATTTGATAAGGTTCCCCACGGTGAGCTATTGCACAAAATACATAAGGATGGGATTGAGGGTGATTTAGCGGTTTGGGTCAGAAATTGGCTAGCTGAAAGAAGACAGAGGGTGGTGGTTGATGGGAAATATTCATCCTGGAGTTTAGTTATTAGTACCACAAGAATCTGTTTTGGGTCCACTGTTGTTTGTTATTTTTATAAATGACCTGGATGAAGGCATAGAAGGATGGGTTAGTAAATTTGCAGTTGATACTAATGTAGGAAGAGTTGTGGATAATGACAAAGGATGTTGTAGGTTACAGAGAGACAGAGATGAACTGCAGAGATGGGCTGAGTTTAATGTGGAACAGTGTGAGGTGATTCACTTTGGAAGGAGTAACAGGAATGCAGGGCTAATGGTAAGATTCTTGGTAGTGTAGATGAGCAGAGAGATAGAGTCATAGAGATGTACAGCATGGAAACAGACCCTTTCGTCCAACCCGTCCATGCCGACCAGATATCCTAACCCAATCTAGTCCCATCTGCCAGCACCCGGCCCATATCCCTCTAAACCCTTCCTATTCATACACCTATCCAAATGCCTCTTAAATGTTGCAATTGTACCAGCCTCCACCACTTCCTCTGGCAGGTCATTCCATACGCGTACCACCCTTTGTGTGAAAAAGTTGCCCTTTAGTTCTCTTTTATATCTTTCCCCTCTCACCCTAAACCTATGCCCTCTAGTTCTGGACTCCCCGACCCATACCACTCATCATTTTCTATTTATCTATAAAGTCACCCCTCA
>NC_057721.1:48715773-48721389 GCF_004010195.1 Chiloscyllium plagiosum
TGTCTTTACCGCCCTTCTTAAACAGTGGCACCACGTTTGCCAACCTCCAGTCTTCCGGCACCTCATCAGTGACTATCGATGATACAAATATCTCAGCAAGAGGCTCAGCAATCACTTCTCTAGCTTCCCACAGAGTTCTAGGGTACACCTGATCAGGTCCTGGGGATTTATCCACTTTTAACCGTTTCAAGACATCCAGCACTTCCTCCTCTGTAATATGGACATTTTGCAATCTCGATTTCCAGGTACATAGATCCTTGAAAGTTGCCACCCAGGTTGATAGGGTTGTTAAGAAGGCATACAGTGCATTAGCTTTTATTGGTAGAGGGATTGAGTTTCGGAACCATGATATCATGCTGCAATTGTACAAGCTGTCTGGTGTGGCCACAGTTGGAGTATTGTGGGCAGTTCTGGTCACTGTATTATAGGAAGGGTATGGAAGCTTTGGAAAGGGTTCAGAGGAGATTTACTAAGATATTGCTTGTTGTGGAGGGAAGGTGTTCTGAAGAAAGGCTGAGGGACGTGAGGCTGTTTTCCTTAGAAGTTTGAGAAGTGATTTACTTGAGACATATAAGATAATCAGAGAGTGAGATAAGTTGGACAGTGAGATCCTTTTTCCTTAGATGGCAATGGCTAGCATGAGGGGACATGGATTTAAATTAAGGAGTAATAGATATAGGACAGATGTCAGAGGTATTTTCTTTACTCAGCGAGGGAGGCGAGGAACACATTGCCTGCAACAGTAGTAGACTCGCCAACTTTAAGGGCATTTAGAGTTATCGAGATGTACAGCACGGAAACAGACCCTTCTGTCCAACTCGTCTATACTGACCAGATATCCCACCCCAATCTAGGCCTACCTGCCAGCACCCGGCCCAAAGCCCTCCAAACCCTTCCTATTCATATACCCATCCAGATGTCTTATAAATGTTGCAATTGTATTAGCCTCCACCACTTCCTCTGGCAGCCCATTCCATACATGCATCACCCTCTGCGTGAAAACGTTGCCCCTTAGATCTCTTTTATATCCTTCCCAACTCACCCTAAACCTATGCCCTCTAGTTCTGGACTCCCCGACCCCAGGGAAAAGACCTTGTCTGTTTACCCTATCCATGCCCTCATGATTTTATAAACCTCTATAAGGTCACCCCTCAGCCTCCAACACTCCAAAACAAACCTCCACCACCCTCTACCTTTGAGCCAGTTCTGTATCCAAATGGCTAATTCTCCCTGTGTTCCATGAGGTCTAACCTGGCTAACCAGTCTCCCATGGGGAACCTTGTCAAACACCTTAGTGAAGACGATATACATCACGTCAACCGCTCTGCCCTCATCAATCCTCTTTGTTACTTCTTCAAAAATCTCAATCAAGTTTGTGAGACATGATTTCCCACGCACAAAGCTATGTTGACTATCCCTAATCAGTCCTTACCCTATCCATGCCCTCATGATTTTATAAACCTCTATCAGGTTACCCTTCAGCCTCAAACACTCCAGAACAACCCTCCACCACAGAACCTTTGAGCCAGTTCTGTATCCAAATGGCTAGTTCTCCCTGTATTCCGTGAGATCTAACCTTACTAACCAGTCTCCTATGGGGAACCTTGTCAAACGCCTTACTGAAGTCCAGATAGATCACATCAACCGCTCTGCCCTCATCAATCCCCTTTGTTACTTCTTCAAAACACTCAATCAAGTTTCTGAGACATGATTTCCCACGCATAAAGCTATGTTGACTATCCCTAATCAGTCCTTGCCTTTCCAAATACATGTACATCCTGACACTCAAGATTCCCTCCAACAACTTGCCTACCACCGACATCAGGCTCACCGGTCTATAGTTCCCTGACTTGTCCTTACCATCTTTCTTAAATAGTGGCATCACGTTAACCAACCTCCAGTCTTCAGGCACCTCACCTGTGACTATCGATGATACAAATATCTTAGCAAGAGGCCCAACAATTACTTCCATAGCGTCCCACAGAGTTCTAGGGTATACCTTATCAGGCCCTGGGGATTTATCCGCTTCTGTGCGTTTCAAGACATCCAGCACTTCCTCCTTTTTAATATGGACATTTTTCACCATCTATTTCCATACATTCTATATCTTCCGTGTCCTTTTCCACAGTAAACACTGATCCAAAATACTCCTTTAGTATCTCTCCCATCTCCTGCAACTCAACACAAAGGGGCAAGATCTTTAAGGGGCAAGATTAGAGTGGTGCTGGAAAAGCACAGCAGGTTTGGCAGCGTCCGAGGAGTGGGCAAATCGACATTCCGGGCAGGCGCCCTTCATCAGGAATGAGGCTAGAAGCCTCGGGGTGGAGGGATAAATGGAAGGGCTTGGGGCTCGGGAGAAGATCATTGAGAGTGCAATAGGTGGATGGAGGAAGGGGCAAAGGTGTTAGGTCGGAGAGGAGGGTGGAGTTGCTAGGTGGGAAGGAATATTGACAGGTGGGACAGGACATGAGTATGGTGCTGAGCTGGAAGTTTGGAACTGGGGTAAGGTTGGGGGGAGGGGAAATGAGGAAACTGGTGAAGTCCACATTGATGCCCTGGGTTTGAAGTGTTCCAAGGCAGAAGATGAGGCGTTCTTCCTCCGGGCGGTGAGGGAGTGGCAGTGAAGGAGGCTCAGGACCTGCATGTCCTCAGCAGAGTGGGAGGGGGAGTTGAAGTGTTCGGCCACGGGGCGGTGGAGTTGATTGGTGCAGCTGTCCCGGAGATGTTCCCTGAAGTGCTCTGCGAGAAGGCGTCCAGTCTCCCCAATGTAAAAGAGACTGCATCGGGAGCAACGGATGCAATAAATGACATTTGTGGAAGTGCAGGTGAAACTTTGATGGATGTGGAAGGCTCCTATTGGGCCTTGGATGGAGGTGAGGGGGGAGGTGTGGGCACAGGTTTTGCAATTCCTGCAGTGGCAGGGGAAGGTGCCAGGTGGGGAGGGTGGTTTGTTGGAGGGGCGTGGACCGGACCAGGTAGTCACGGAGGGAACGGTCTTTGCGGAATGCGGATAGGGGTGGGGAGGGAAATATATCCCTTATGGTGGGGTCCGTTTGTAGGTGATCTTTAAGGGGCCCTATTGTCTCCCTAGTTACCCTTTAGTCCTTAATGTATTTGTAAAAGCCCTTTGCATTTTCCTTAACCCTGTTTGCCAAAGCCATCTCATATCCCCTTTTTGCTCTCCTGATTGCCATCTTAAGTATACTCCTACTGCCTTTATACTCTTCCAAGCATTCACTTGATCTATCCTGTTTATGCCCGACATATTCTTCCTTCTTTTTCTTAACCAAACCCTTTAGTCATCCAGCATTCCCTACACCTACCAGCCTTTTCTTTCATTCTAAATTGGAATATATTGTCTCTGGACTCTTGTTTATCTCATTTCTGAAGGCTTCCCATTTTCCAGCCATCCCTTTACTTGCGAACATCTGTCCCCAATCAGCTTTTGAAATTTCTTGCCTAATACCATCAAAATTAGCCTTCCTCCAATTTAGAACTTCAACTTTTTGATCTGGTCTATCCTTTTCCATCATTATTTTAAAACTAATAGAATTATGGTTACTGGCCCCAAAGTGCTCCCCCATTGACACCTCAGTCACCTGCTCTGCCTTTTTTCCCAAGAATCCAAAGATGTGCAGGCTAGGTGAATTGGCCATGCTAAATTGCCCATAGTGTTAGGTGCATTAGTCAGAGGGGAAACGGGTCTGGGTGGATTACTCTTTGGAGGGTCGGTGTGGACTGGTTGGGCCGAAGGGCCTGTTTCCACACTGTAGGGAATCTAATCTAATCAGTAGGTCAAGTTTTGTACCTTCTTTAGTAGGTGCATACACATAATGAATCAGAACATTTTCTTGTACGCACTTAACAAATTCCTCTCCATCTAAACTTTTAACACTATGGCAGTTCCAGCCTATGTTTGGAAAGTTAAAATCCCCTACCATAACCACCCTATTATTCTTATAGATAACTGAAACATGCTTATTTGTTTCTCAATTTCCCTCTGACTATTAGAGGTCTATAATACAATCCCAATAAGGTGGTCATCCTTTTCTTATTTCTCAGTTCCACCCAAGTAACTTCCCTGCTTTCTGGTGCGTTCACATCACTTGTCATGTGAAAAAAAAATCTTCAACATCACTTTTACTTCTTTTGTAAACCCCTTTAGTTCTGTGCCATCTCACTTTGATCTGTTTATGAGCAAAAACAGTTTCTCCTACTTTTCTCTCCAGGGTTTCATGATTTGAAAACTTCAGTCATACCTCCTCTTGGCCTTCTCCTCCCCAAGAAAAACAGACCTAACTTCTCCCAATCTATTTTCATAGGTGAAATCTGTAATGACTGGAAGACATTGTAGACCTCTTTTACACTCATTCCAATGCATTCATGTCCTTACGAAAGTGAGTGCCTAATATTGTACACAATACTAGTGTCTTACATATGTTTTATAACCTCTCTGCTCTTAAAACTCTGTGCCACTATTCATATATCTTAGGATACTATATGCCTTTTTTAAAATTCTCTCTAACTACCTGCCCCTGTGGTGATTTATGCACATCTTCACCTACATTTCCTTGCTCCTGTGTGACCTTTGGAGTAGTATCCTTTATTACTCCATAAAGGATACTACTCCTCTCCATATTCTTTCTACAAAAAATACCACCTCACACTTCTCTACATTCATCTTCCACCTATCCATCCAATCCATCAATTTGTCATTTTTTTGTCAAAGTTCCACATTGTCTCCCAATCAGTTTACAAAGCTTCCAAGTTTTGTGTTGCTCGCAAACTTTGAAATTATCCCATGTATGCAAGATCTAGATTACTGATATGAATCAGGGAAGGCAGGGACCTCAATAACAACTCCTGAAGAACACCACTGTGAACCTCCTTTAGCTTGAAAAATGTTTTGTCACTCTCTTTCCTACCCCTTGGCCAATTTTGTAACTACATTGTTCCTGTCACCTTTATTCCAGGAGTTATAAACATTCTGTGTTGTGTGGCACTTATAGAGTCATATTCAACCAGATATTCTAAATAAGTCTAGTCCTATTTGCCATCATTTGGGCTCAAGTCCCTCTAAACCCTTCCTATTTATTTACCCATCCAAATACCTTTTAAATGTTGTAGTTGTACCAGCCTCCACCACTTCTTCTGGCAGCTCATTCCATACACTCAGCACCCTCTGCATGAAAAAGTTGCCCCTTAGGTCCCTTTCAAATCTTTTCCCTCTCACCTTAAATCTATGCCCTCCAGTTTTGGACTGCCCCACCCCAGGGAAAAGACCTTGGGTATTTACTCTATCCATGTCCTCATGATTTTATAAATCCCTATAATGTGACCCTTCAGCCTCTGTTGCTCCAGGGAAAATAGCCCCAATCTATTCAGTCTCTCCTTGAGGCTCAAGCCCTCCAACATAGAACATAGAAGAATACAGCGCAGTACAGGCCCTTCGGCCCTCGATGTTGCGCCGATCCAAGCCCACCTAACCTACACTAGCCCACTATCCTCCATATGCCTATCCAATGCCCGCTTAAATGCCCATAATGAGGGAGAGTCCACCACTGCTACTGGCAGGGCATTCCATGAACTCACGACTCACTGAGTAAAGAACCTACC
>NC_057721.1:48722599-48751399 GCF_004010195.1 Chiloscyllium plagiosum
GCAATCTCTTCAGCCTCCACACGCAACTTCCCACTACTATCCTTGACTGGACCTATTCCTACCCTAGTCATTCTTTTATTCCTGACATACCTATAGAAAGCCTTAGGGTTTTCCCTAATCCTACCAACTAAGAACCTTTCATGTCCCCTCCTTGCTGCTCTTAGCTCTCTCTTCATGTCCTTCCTGGCTACCTTATAACTCTCAATCGCCCCAATTGAACCTTCACGCCTCATCTTTACATAGGCAAGAAGGAGGTTTGGCAACATCCTTGTAAATATTTTCTGAACCCCTTCAAATTTCACAACAATCTTCCTATAGCAGGGAGACCAGAATTGCATGCAGTATTCCGGTAGTGGCTTAACTATTGTCTGGTACATGCTCTCCCAACTCCTATACTCAGTGCACTGACCAATAAAGGCAAGAATACCAAACACCTTCTTCGCTATCCTATCTACCTGCAACTCAACCTTCAAGGAACTTTGCACCTGCACTCCAAGGTCTTTGTTCAGCCACACTCCCCAGGACCTTACAATTAAGTGTATCAGTTCCGTCCTGATTTGCCTTTCCAAAATGCAGCATGTCACATTTATCTAAATTAAACTCTATCTACTACTCCTTGGCCCATCTGATCAAAATCCTGTTGTATATGCAGATAACCCCTTCATTGTCCACTACACCTCCACATTTGGTCTCAGCAAACTTAATAGCCAAACCTCCTATGTTCACATCCAAATCATTTATATATATGATGAAAAGCAGTGGACCCAGCACTGACCTTTGTGGCACACTAATGGTCACAGGCCTCCAGTCTGAAAAGCAACCTTGCACCACAATCTTCTTCCTTCGAGCCAGTTCTATATCCAAGTAGCTAGTTATTCCTTTATTCCATGCGATCTAACCTTGCTAACCAGTCCACCATGAGGCACCTTGTTGAATGTGGTTATGAATTTGAAGGTATGGACTGTACCTTTAAGAGAGAGTGAATGCTGTTCGGAACTGAGAGCTTACAAGCACCTGTGATATGACTAGATGGCAATCTCAGAGTGTACTGAAAAATTGAAAATATGTAACATTTGGCTGTGAAATGGATACCTGAGTTGGTTGCTGTTTTGACAACAATTTAAATTTAACCAGTTTAAATTATGCCCCAGGATACTAAAACCCAATTTAGTTTGAATTTATTGTTTTTCCAATATCAAACCAATGTGACGATCTGATGTTGGGGATATAAAAATGCAGACTTTTGAAAATTGAACAGAGCAACTGCCATCAACACAGATCCAAGAAATTAGGAAAGTCTCAATCAAAGGTACCTTTTCATATGAAACATATTCATAGTAAAAAGAAAGAAGACACCCCAGGGAGATCTTTAGCTGGAAGCAGACACAAGATGACACCCACTGTGTGGTTATGAAATTAAGTTGATGTAATTTTAATAAGTGTCTTATTGGATCAGCATATTGTTATAGAGTTACAGGCAGAAAATAAGCAGTTAAGAGAAAGGGAGGCTTAGGATTGTGAATAGTTGTTGTTTAATGTTCACTTTTAGAGTTAAAGAATAAATTGATGTTTTCTTTAAACAGTGGAATTTGGGAGTTCTCTGTCACTCATATTTTAACAGATTACGAGGCGAGGTAAGCTTTTCTGGGTGTTTGGATTAATTAACAGAAGGGTTTATCACCGTGTCATAACAGTTTGGGGGTTCGTCTGGGATTTGGACAGGTTTAAACAGATCCAGTCTACTACTGCCTAACAGTAGTGGTTGTGCTTATTTTTCCCCAGCACCCACTGTTGTGTGTGCAGGTGTAGGACACAGTGAAAAAACGAGTGCAGAAAACATTATTCATATTCCACCACCAGAAAGAAAGGAAACATCGGAGTGCTCAGTGACAAGCAATGCCCTCTCAAAGTGATCAAGAAAGTGAAGGGGAGGGAAGAGATTAATTATGTGATAGGTTTTCAGTATCTAAGGGCTTGGTTTAAATTAAATGGCTAATTCAAGCTAGTTAACAAAACAACAAAAAGCCTAAAGCTTTTCAATCCCATAGCCAATTCTTATGTGTTTCCATTTTAGAACTGTGTGTCCATCTACATCTGCTTGCAGACATGTTAAAAAAATCTCCAAGCTTTGAAAAGCGCTTTATCTTTTAAAAGGACCACGCATTCTGTCCTCCTATCATTTAAACAAACAAACTACAGCTTCCTGCTTTCCACTTTACAACTACTCTCACAACTTTGTAACACCTACACTAACCAGCCTTGCCCTTCACCCTAACAGGAACATACTGTCTCTGGACTCTTATCTCATCTTTGAAGACTTCCCATTTTCCAGCTGCCCCTCTACCCACAAACATCTACCCCCAATCAACTTTTGAAAGTTCTTTCCTAATGCCATCAAAATTCACCTTTCTCCAGTTTAGAGCTTTAACTTTTAGATCTGGTCTATCCTTCCAATCACTATTGTAAAGCTAATAGAATTATGGTCACTGGCCCCAAAATGCTCTCCCAGTTACACCTCAGTCACCTGCCTTGCCCTATTTCCCAAGAGCAGGTCAAGTTTTGTGCTTTCTCCAGTAGGTATTACTCTTACAGATAACTGAGATCTTCTTATAAAATTGTTTTTCTTTCCCACCAACTACTGGGGTGGGGTTTATTGTACAATCCTATCATGGTAACTATCACTTTCTTATTTCTCAGTTCCACCCAAATAACTTCCTTGGACGTATTCTCCACATACAGCCATATCATCAATCACAATTTTTAAGTCCATTTATACATCATCAGTAACATTAGTCTCTCTGCTACCTCTTCAAAACACACATGTTGTTGTTAAAATGTTAAACATTTTGTTAAACATGACCATTCCCTTACAAAATCAATGCTGGCTCTCCCAAATAAGCCAACATTGCTTTATTTGTCTCAATTCTATTTTGCATGATTGTTTCTAGAAATTTCTTCACAACTGAAGTTAAAGTGACTGGTCTATCACTGCTGGGCTTTTCCTGACAATCTTTTTTACACGAGGGCATAATGTTTGTAATGGAATTCAGCTGTTGAAATGAATTCTGAGGAGTACTCATCTGTTATTAGTTTAAAGGTCTCACTTTTTCTTGTGTAATTTTCATGTTGCAAATGTACTATGTATCCATAAAAGTACATTGCACCTTTAAAAACAAAGTGTGTTGTTTTATCCAGATAATGGGATTTCACCCATAGGCTGAAAGCACATCCACGGCCAACACTAGACTCTCCCCAGCATCGAAGAACCTAGGAACAGAAATCCAGACTCCCTGTCTTTGACAACTGGAGTCCAATCAGAAACTATCAGATCCTCACTTCTGCCAAGATCATCAAGAGAAATGTTGGCAATGCATCCACCTGAGGCCCAGAATCAAGAGAGGGAGGTAGGCCCCAGATGAGTGTGGACAGGATATGGGAGGGTGCCATTAAATTTGGAATGATGAAGTCAGAATAAAGGGTAGGAAGGTGACTTTCAACAGGTGACTGTCCCCAGTGCAGGACGTCATGATCTGTTTCTAGCATCTCTGAATGACAGATGCCTTTCCAGGGACATCACAAACCAACTGAACAGGATTTGCATTTTAGGCTCCCCATGTTGGGTAAGTCTTGATCACTGTTAGTTGAAAACCAGAAGCAACTGGATTTATTGCCCACTTTAGGTTGGTAAGTCTTCCTGTCCCTGACTTAATCAATGTGGAGCAGAAAGTGCGGGATTCCTCACTTGCCACCGTCCTGCCGACTTAGATGACCTCTGTATCTGTAAGCTTGCCTGAGGGAAAGGCAGTAATTCCAATTAGCTTGTCAGATGCGTTATGCTCATGATCGAGATTGTTAGAAGACCTTGCCTTCCATAAGCACCTTGCTTCCCTGATATCTTTGAGAAGTCCACACTGCCTTCCACCTTTAAGACTGATACAAATAGCGATTTAAATTACCTACCATTTATCTGTTTCCTGTCATCAGTTTCCCAGGCACATCCTCCAAGGATCCTATACACACTTTAGCTACTCTCTTTTTTAAAAGCTCTTGCTGTTTGATTTTATATTTCTTAACAATTTACTTCGATAATTCTCTCTTTTTATTAGCTTTTCAGTCATCTGCTGTTTCCTAAAAACCTCCTGATTCCTCATCCTACCACAATTTTTGCTGCTTTATACTTCTTAGCTTTTGATAAGATATTCTCTTCAATGACCTTTGATAACGATAGGTGGTTCAGCTTTCTCATCAAGTCCTTCTTTTGGATCAGAATAATTTTTTGTTGAGCATTAAGGGATAAATGTTGGACTGAGTTTCTGAAAACACTGTTGAAACAAATTCTGTCTTTGTTAGAAATATAAACAATGGGTAAACAAATCAATATTCTTACAATGGAATGTAATCAGATTTAGAAGAATTTTGATTTTTTTTAGGAACTGGATTAAAAGGTGGCAGATAGAAAAAAATGTGATTATACAAGAAACTATATTCTTGTCCTAATTATTTGTGATAGCAACTGGGAAGTGCAGTGCTCAGAAATGCAGATCTTCTGTGCAATACTTAAACCCAGGTTCAGCTTCCTAACAATTCACCTGCAGTAACTCTGTTTTGTTTTACTTTTGGCATATTAGCTGCCTTTGCTTATACCCCTTCTGACTACAGCTGAAGCCCTAATGAAGCATCTATTGACTGTATTTTTTCAATTTCATTCTCCATATTGAATGGTGAAGCTTATGTTTTCATCAAAATCTAAAATCCTAATGCCAAAATATTGCTGAGTTTCTAAAATAAATTAGCTGAAAATCCCATGTAAAAATATTATACAAGTAGTTCTTCTGTTACGCGATGGTTTTGTTCTTGTGCAATCCCATGTTATTGAAAAATTGTGCTTTAGAAACAGTGCTTCAATGTTGGCGATGTAATCATGTTACAGTCAACACGTTTTAAAAGTTTGCGCTTTAGAAAGTATCCCCAATTTGTCAATCGCATTACAGTGAATTTGCATGAACAAAATGCACATTATAGCAGAACAACCTGCCATGAAAATCGCAACTGTCATTATTAATCATAATAAAAGTCATGAAAATAAGAATTCCAACAACACATGAACTGGGTTTGTACCAGAACCAAATTATGTCATAGGAGTAAAAGTAGGCAGTCCAATGATAGAGCTATAGGATTGAAGCCTTAGCTTTGATTGAGGAGTCCACTTAAGCTGCAAACAGTCTGAACAATGAAGAACAAAGAACAATACAGCACAGAAGTGGGCTGTTTAATTCACCAAGATACCAAGATTGTGCTCACACATGATGCCTTTCTAAACTAAAAGCCTTTTGCCTCTATGCAGTCCCTATCCCTCTATTCCCCGCCTATTCATATATCTTTCAAGGTATCTCTTAAATGTTGCTATTATATCCTGATCCACCACCTCCTTTGGCAACACATTCAAGTCACTTGCCACACTGTGTAAGAACACAAGCCTCTCACATTTTCTTTAAACTTACCCCTTTCCTTTAAACCTATGTCCCTCTAGTAATTGTCAATTCCACCCTGGGAAAAAGACTTTGACTATCCATTCTATCCACGCCTGTCACAATTTTGTAAACTTCTATCTCGTTGCCCTCATCTTTGCATGTTGAAGGGAAAACAAACCAAGTTTGTCCAATCTCTCCTCATAGCTAATATAATCCAGGTCAGGCAACATTCTGGCAAACCTTTTCTGTTCCCTCTCCAAAGCCTCCACATCCTTCTCGTAGTGTGGTGACCAGGACTGTATACCATATTCCAAATGTGGCCGAGATAAAGTTCTATACAGCTGCAGCATGACAAGAATTTTTATTATGTATGCCCTGACCAATGACAGTAAGCATGCTGTTGCATTCTTGACCACCTTATACACTTGTGATGTCATGTTTAGGGAACTGTGGACCTATACACCTAGATTCCTCTGTATGTTGATGTTACTAAGGTTTCTGCCATTCACTGTATTCTTCCCTCCTGCATCAGATCTCCCAAAATCCAACACCTTGCATTTTTCTGGATTAAACTCCATCTGCCACTTCTCAGATTGCCAAGTCTACAGCCTATCTATATCCTGCTGTATCCTCTGCAATCCTCCTAACTACCCACAGCTTAACCAATCTTTGTGTCATCCACAGACTTACTAATCAGGCCACCTACAGTCTCCTCCAAACCATTTATATATGTTAGTAACAACAGGGATTCTACCACATTTCCCTGCAGAATACCACTGGTTACAGATCTCCAGTCTGAAAACAGTATTCCATCACAACTCTCTGTCTTCTATGACTAAGCCAATTCCTTATCCATTTTACCATCTCACCATGGATCTTATGTGACAAGACCTTTCGTATCAGCCTTCTATGAGTGACCTTATCAAAGGCCTTGCCAAAGACCATCTCGATGCCACATACCACCCTGCCCACATCAATCATCTTTGTCATTTCTTCAAAAAGCTCAATCAAGTTTGTGAAATACTACCTTCCCTGCACAAAGTCATGGTACCTATCAATAATAAATACTGTTGTGGTTCTGTTCACCGAGCTAGGAATTTGTGTTGCAGACGTTTCGTCCACTGTCTAGGTGACATCCTCAGTGCTTGGGAGCCTCCTGTGAAGCGCTTCTGTGATGTTTCCTCCGGCATTTATAGTGATTTGTATCTGCCGTTTCTGGTTGTCAGTTCCAGCTGTCTGCTGCAGTGGCCGGTATATTGGGTCCAGGTCGATATGCTTATTGATTGAATCGGTGGATGAGTGCCATGCCTCTAGGAATTCCCTGGCTGTTCTCTGTTTGGCTTGTCCTATAATAGTAGTGTTGTCCCAGTCGAACAACAACAAGCACCCGAGCTACAAATCTTCTCCCAAACTTTGAATAGTAAATACTTTTTTTTCAAATGTGAGTAAATCCTGGCCCTAAGAATCTTCTCCAATAATTTTGCTACACTGACCAAAGGCTCACTAGCCTGTAATTTCCTGGATTATCTCGGTTGCCGTCCTTAAACAAAGGAATAACATTGGCTCTTCTCCAATCCTCTAGGACCTCTTCAGTGACTAAAGAAGATACAAAGATTTCGTACAAGGCCCCAGCAATTTCTTCAACTGCCTTTCTCACCATTAGATCTTGGGAACTTGTCTATCTTAATGCTTTCAAAACACCCAACACCTTTCTTATATTCATATGCCCCAGAATATCAACATACTGCTCCCGAGACTCACCATCCACCATCTCCTTTGTAAATACCAATGCACAGTATTCATTAAGGTCCTCACCTACAACCTCTGGCTGCATGCATAAATTCCGTCCTTTGACCTTGAGTGGTCCTATCCTTTCTCTAGTACCCCTCTTGCTTCTTCTATATAAAGTGCCTTGGGACTTTTCTTAAGATTCATCAAGAGACAGTGTGGGGAAAGGTTGGCGTTTATGATATTGATGAAGAGTTTGCAGCCCATTTCAAAGGTGAGAGATGGAAGAAAGTACAGCTCACCCAAGACTATATCAGACAAACATTTTACATAACAAAAGCAGAGAAATGGTGGGGAGATGTGGCTGAATGACATCAGCAAAAAAATCCCATGTCTAAATAAAGTTGCTAAAGACATCTATGTAGATTATAAAGACGAAAGAGTTATGGTTTGATTCTTAGGGGATTCTAGAGCTAACAGTATTGCTAACAGTATTGTTCTTGCTATGACTGAGAAAGTAAA
This sequence comes from Chiloscyllium plagiosum, assembly GCF_004010195.1. Lineage (NCBI taxonomy): Eukaryota > Metazoa > Chordata > Chondrichthyes > Orectolobiformes > Hemiscylliidae > Chiloscyllium > Chiloscyllium plagiosum. The sequence continues at coordinate 48,730,321 of NC_057721.1, forward strand.
CATTGGCTGTCTGGCAGTGGATATTGGAGATGGATAGTATGAAGAATCATGCTAAAGGCTGCAGAGAGAATGAAAAATATTGCATAAGGTCACAATCACCGTGGTTTGTGACTTTGGTTGGGTCTACTTAGTGCAATGGAAGGAACAGAAACCTGTTTGGAGTGATTGTAAGAAATTACATAGATCATAGAACATCAGGTTGCACACTTGCTTATTGAACTGGTAGATTTGTTCTCAGATGTTTTGTCACCTTGCTAGGTAACATCATCAGTGAACCTCTGATGACGTGCTGGCGTTCTGTCCCAGTTGCTATTTATGTATCTTAGTCTACTATGGTGGGTGATATCACTTCCAGTTCTTTTTCTGAGAGGTTGGTAAATGGGGTCCAAAGCGATATATTTGTTAATGGAGTTCTGGTGTGAATGCCAGGCCTCTATGAATTCCCATGCATGTCTTTGTTTAGCCTGTCCCAGGATGGATTTGTTGTTCCAGTTGAATTGGTGTCCCTTTTTGTCGGTGTGTATGGATACTAGTAATAGTTGGTCATGTCTTTTGGTGGCTCATTGGTGCTCATGTATCCTGGTGGCTAGTTTCCTGCCTGTTTGTGCAATGTAATGTTTGTTGCGGTGTTTGTAGGATATTTTGTATATGACGTTTGTTCTGTTAGTTTTTGGTACGGGGTTCTTTAAATTAATCAGGAGCTGTTTCGGTTTGGTAGGCTTGTGGGCTACCATGATGGTTGGGGGCCAGAGTATCTGCTCGCTATCTCCGAGACCTCTTTAATGTATAGCAGGGTGGTTAAAGTCTCTGGGCATGTTGTGTCTTCTTGTTTAGGTCTGTTGAGTAGGAATCGGACTGAGCTACATCTTCTTCAAAATCGCAATCATAGAACATAGATGCATGCCATTTGACCAATTCATCTATACAGATACTTATACTCCACATAAGGCTCTTCCATTTCCATTGATCTCAATTGAATGTTTACCTTTAAGAGGAACAGCCTGCTTTAAAAAGGGTAGGCTGTCATCCGCATATGATTTTTGAACAATTTTCCTGGGCGTCCTTGCTGAGTGTGTATTAACAGCTATTAATGTGGGATTGTGATCATTCAAATGAGAACAAAGAATATTACAGCACAGAAATAAGCCCTTCGGCCCTCCAAGCCTGTGCTGATCCAGATCCTCTATCTAAACCTGTCGCCTATTTTCTAAGGGTCTGTATCCCGCTGCTCCCTGCCCATTTATTGTATCTGTCTAGATACATCTTAAATGACACTATCATGCCTGCTTCTACCACCTCCGCTGGCAATGAGTTCCATGCACTCACCATCCTCTGCATAAAGAACTTCCCACACATATTTTCCATAAATGTTTCCCCTCTCACCTTGAATTGGTGACCGCTAGTAATTGAGTCCCCCAATTTGGGGAAAAAGTTTCTTGCTGTCCACCCTGTCTACACTGCTCATGATTTAGCTGACCTCAATCAGATCCCCTCTCAATCTCAGTCTTTCTAATGAAAATAATCCTAATCTACTCAACCTCTCTTCACAGCTAGCACCCTCCATACCAGGCAACATCGTAGTGAACCTGCACCCTCTGCAAAGCATCCACACTCTTTGGTAATGTGACAACCAGAACTGTACGCTGTATTCCAAATATGATCTAATTAAAGTTCTATACAGCTGTAACATGACCTGCCCACTCTTGTAGTCAATACCCCATCCGATGAAGGAAAGCATGCCATATGCTCTCTTGACCACTCTATCAACCTGCGTTGCCACCTTCAAGCTACAATGAACCTGAGCATCCACTCCTCTCTGTACATCAATATTCCCCAGGGCTTTTCTATTTACCATATAGTTTGCTCTAGAATTGGATCTTTCAAAATGCATCACCTCATATTTGCCCAGACTGAACTCCATCTGCCATTTCTCTGCGCAAGTCTCCAATCTATCTATATTCTGCTGCATTCTCTTACAGTCCCCTTAACTATCTGCTACTCCACCAATTTTAGTGTCATCTGCAAAGTTGCTAATCAGACCATCTATACTTGTCATTTCAAATCATTTATGTATATCACAAACAACAGTGGTCCCAGTACAGATCCCTGTGGAACGCCACTGGTCACAGTTCTCCATTTTGAGAAACTCCTTTCCACTACTCCTTCCTGTTTTCTGTTGCCTAGCCAGTTCTTTATCCATCTAGCTAGTACAGCCTGGATCCTATGCGACTTCACTTTCTCCATCAGCCTACCATGGGAAACCTCTCAAACGCCTTACTGAAGTCCACGTATGTGACACCTACTGCCCTTCCAGCATCAATTAACTTTGTCACTTTCTCAAAGAATTCTATTAAGCTGGTAAGACATGACCTTCCCTGCACAAAACCATGCTGCCTGTTACTAATAAACCCATTTTTTTTCCAAATGTAGATAGATCCTATCCCTTATTATCTTCTCCAGCAGCTTCCCTACCACTAATGTCAGGCTCACCGGTCTATAATTACCTGGATTATACTTGCTACCCTTCTTAATCAAGGGGACAACATTAGCAATTTTCCAGTCCTCCGGGACCTCACCTGTGTTCAAGGATACTGCAAAGATATCTGTTAAGGCCCCAGCCATTTCCTCTCTCTCTTCTCCCAGCAACCTGGGATAGATTGCATCCGGACCTGAGGACTTGTCCACCTTAATGCCTTTTAGAATGCTCAACACTTCCTCTCTCCATATGCTGACTTGACCTAGAGTAATCAAACATCTATCCTTAACCTCAACATCTGTCATGTCCCTCTCCTTGGTGAACACCAATGCAAAGTACTCGTTAAGAACCCCACCCATTTTCTCTGACTCCACTCATAACTTTCCTGCTTTGTCCTTGAGTGGGCCAACTCTTTCTCTATTTACCCTCTTGCTCCTTATATATGAATAAAAGACTTCGGGATTTTCCTTAACCCTTTTTGCTAAAGTTATTACTTGACCCCTTTTAGCCCTTTTAGTTCCTCATTTCAGATTGATCCTTCATTCCCGATATTTGTCCAAAGCTTCATCTGTCTTCAGTTCCCTAGACCTTATGAATGCTTCCTTTTTCCTCATAACTAATCTCACAATTTCACCTGTTATCCATGGTTCCCTAATCTTGTCATTTCTATCCCTCAGTTTCACAGGAACCTGTATCTCCTGCACGCTAATCATCCTCTCTTTAAAATTCTCCTACATATCAAATGTGGATTTACCCTCAAACAGCTGCTCCCAATCCACGTTCCCCAGCACCTGCCGAATTTTGCTATAGTTGGCCTTCCCCAAGTTTAGCATGCTTCCTTTAGGACCACTCTTGTCTTTGTCCGTGAGTATTCTAAATCTTACAGAATTGTGATCACTATTCCCAAAGTAATCCCGTACTGAGTTGGGCTCATTCCCCAACACCAGGTCCAATATGGCCCCTTCCCGAGTTGGACTATTTACATACTGCTGTAGTAAACCCTCCTGGATATTCTTTACAAATTCTGCTCCATCTAAACCTCTAACACAAAGTGAATACCAGTCATTGTTGGGAAAATTAAAATCTCCCAGCACTACCACCATATTGCTCCTACATATTTCCATAATCTGTCTACATATTTGTACCTCTATCTCACGTTCACCGTTGGGAGGCCTGTAGTACAAGCCCCAACATTGTTATCATCCTATTTCAAGGCTCTGCCCATATTGCCTCACTGCTCGAGTCCTCCATATTGCCCTACTTCAGCACAGCTGTGATATCATCTCTGACCAGTAATGCAACTCTTCCACCCATTTTACCTCCCACTCTATCCTACCTGAAGCATCTATATCCTGAGATATTTAGTTGACAATGCTGGCCTTCCCTTAACCAAGTCTCAGTAATAGCAATAATATCATACTCCGAGGTACTAATCCAAGCTCTTAGTTCATCTGCCTTACCTACTACAGTTCTTGCATTAAAACAAATGCACGTCAGACCACTTGGCCCTTTGCATTCACCATCTGCTCCCTGCCTATTCTTCCCCTTAGTCACGATGACTGCATTATCTTATTCCTTACAGGCTTTGATTACTACCTCTTTACTATCCACTGACCTCGTCATTTGGTTACCATCCCCCCGCCACATTAGTTTAAAACCTTCTCAACAGATTAGCAAAAGCACCCCCGAGGACATTGGTTCCAGTCCTGCCCAGGTGTAGACTGGTCCCAATGTCCCAAAAATCTGAACCCCTCCCTGCTGCACCATCTCTCAAGTCACTCATTCAGCCTGCCTATTCTTTCAATTCTATTCTGACTAGCACGTGGCACTGGTAGCAATCTTGAGATTACTACCTCTGAATTGTGCATGTAGGACCTCATCCCGTTTATTACCTATATCATTGGTGCCTATATGCCCCACGACAGCTGTCTGTTCCCCCTTTCCCTTCAGAATGTCCTGCAGCCAATCTGAGATATCCCTGACCCATGAACCTGGGAGGCAAAATACCATTCGGGAGTCTCGTTCTTGACCACAGAACCTCCTATCTACCCGCCTTACAATTGAATCCACTCGGACTATAGCCCTTCCAGTCTTTTTACCGCCTTCTGTACAGCAGAGTCAGCCACAGTGTCATGAACCTAGCTACTCCAGCCTTCCCCTGGTGAGCCATTTTCCCCCGACAGTGTCCAAAAAGGTGTTTAATGCATGACTGATGTTCTGGCTTCTTGCTTGATATACTTGGCAAGAAAAAACTAATTAACTAATTCAGCAGTTCAAGATCAACCAAACTTAGTGAATGGAATCAATTTTCATCTGTTGCTTCTTGCCGAGCTCCATCCTATCCCTTCTTATATCTCCCTCACTCTTTTGAGATATTTAACTACAGTTGGTCATGAAATGTCAATTATTTGATATTAAAATGCTAGGTGGGTCACAATGTTCCAGTTAGACCTGCATGTATTGCCTGAGGAACTTAATCCTAACACCCATTCTCTCCATGACTTAATCCATCCCAAAGTGGTAAATACAAACACTACTCCTCACCATTGAACATCAAAGGCACCCATGGAAATTATTATTAATGACATTAATCTAAGAATCAGTCACTCCTCAAAAATTTATTAACTCAGTGGCATGGTTTATTTAAAACAATAACACAAATATCAAACAATGATGAGTTAGAATACAGAAAGGAGATAAAGGGCTTGATGACGTGGTGCAATGTAAACAACCTCTCTCTCAATGTTGTCAAACATTGATTTCAGAAAGAAAGGAGGAGACCACATCTCCATCTATATCAACGGAGTTGAAGTTGAGATGCTTGAGAGTGTCAAGTTCCTAGGAGTGATGATAACCGATAACTTGTCCTGGACTTCCCATGAAGATGCAACAGTCAAGAAGGCACAACAATGCCTCTTCTTCCTCAGGCAGCTCAGAATGTTTGGCGAGTTCATAAGGACCCTCACCAACTTTCACAGATGCACCATAGAAAGCATTCTGTCTGAGTGCATAATGGCCTGGTACGGCAGCTGCTCTGCCCAGAAACTACAGAAGGTTGTGTTCACAGCCCAAACCATCATGGAAGCCTGTTTTCCATCCATGGACTCTATTTACACTTCTTGTTGCTGCAGAAAGGCTGCCAACATCATAAAAGACCCATCCCACCCCGGCAGTGCTCTCCTATAACCTCTTTCGTCAGACAGAAGCTTGAACACACGCACCAGCAGGTTCAAGAACAGCTTCTTCACTGCCGTTATTAGACTAATGAATGGATCTCTAACTTCAAAGAATGTTGATCTTGTTAATGTTGATGTTACCTTGTGCACATCCTGTGCAATGTAACCCGTATGCCTCATTCTGTCCAAGCTTTCTTTACCCTATGATCAATATATCCTTGCTTACTATGATCTCCTTGTACTGCTTGCAAACAAAGTTTTTCACTGTACTTAGGTACACATGACAATAAACCAAATCAAATCACCGAAACAAATATCATGAGAGCAACTGATTTGTCTTTGTAAAGCCTGCACATTTATGCACAGTCAGGCTGATTGACTGGTAGAGAGCATCGCGATCTGGTATATACACAGGAACCTCAATTATCCGGCATTCGATTATCTGAATTTCACATCATCTGAACAAGACCGCTAGGTCCCGATGCTTGAATCAACTGTATTATCCGGCATACAGTTATCCGAACAAAATGCTCCCTGCTCGTGTTGTTTGGATAATCAAGGTTCCTCTGTATTTAACAACAATAGTCCTTAAAGGTAAAGTCTCTTAAAGGCAAAGTATGCATGCAACATAAATAAGTGTTGATCACCTATTGAATTGTAATTCTAACCTGGAGGAATCTTCTTTGATCATCAAATGTAACACAATCCTAAAGTGTTCCAAACATACCAAACAACAAATTCAAGCAAATTTTCTCCCCTTTCCCATCAAAGAATACCAAATTACCCTGGAGTAGAGTGAATCCTCAGGGAATTTATCTACAACTAAATGATGCTCTGAATACCCTTCATTTATAGAACCATAAAATAATTACAGCACAAGCTATTTAAGTCCTTGCTGCTCTTTGCAAAATCCTGCAAGTCCCACAATCCTATCCTTTCCCTGTAATTTTTCATTTCTTTCTCTTTCAGGCTAAATTTCATTTCGAAAGCCACAATTGGATCTGCCTCCATCAACTTTGCAGGCAGTACATCCCAGATTGTAACCATTTGCTACCTGAAAAAGTTTATCGTCATCTCAGCTTTGTTTCTTTTGGCAAACACACGGACCAATGAAAGCAGTTTCTCTTGTCTCTCTCTTCAGATTCCTTAAAAATTTTGAGTGCCTCTACTTCCTTTCAATGGCTTCATCAATCCATCCACATCCCCCAAATCATTCTTATAATTTTTTACTACAACTCTTCTAACACCATCACATGTTTTCTAAAGTACGTTGCTAAGCGGAGAAGGTTGGTGATGGGTGAGGAAGGTTTGGGCATTTGTTCCAAGAAGAAGCAGAGAGCTCCGAGACCATCCTGGTGGGGTTTGGATGTGTAGAGGGATTGCATGTCCATGGTAAAGACAAGGCGGCTGGAGCCTGCAAACTGGAAATTCCAAAACTGGCGTAGAGCATCAGAGGAATCATGGATGTAAGTGGGCAGGGATTGGTCGGGGGAGAAAAGGCCGAGTCAGGGTAGCAAGAGATTAGTTTTCTGAGGCAGAAGTAGGCAGAAACAATGGGTCTGTCTGGGCAGTGCTGTTTGTTGGTTTTTGGAAGGAGGTAGAAGCAAGCTGTGCAGGGTTGGGATACTATCAGCTTGGTGGCAGTTTTGGGGGGGCGGGGGGAATCACCAGGTGAAATGAGGTTAGTGACTGTAGTTGATACAATGGACTGATATTCCATGGCGGTGTCATGGTTTGGGGGAGATAATAGGAGGTATCTGAGAGCTAGCACTCAGCCTCTGTAATGTAAAAGTCAGTATGGCAGACTACAACAGCACCACTCTTATCGGCAGGCTTAATAACAATGTCAAGGTTGGATCTGAACACACAGAGTGCAGTCAGTTTTGTGGTAAATAGGTTGGAATGGGTGAGTAGGGCAGAGGAATTAGAGCGACCAGTGTCACGTTGACAGTTCTCAATGAACAGGTTGAATGTAGATAGAAGGCCAGAGAGAGGGATCCAGGTCGAGGGAGAGTGTTGGAGCCGGGCAAAGGAGTCTATGGGACAGGGAGAGAACTCTTGTCCAAACAAATGGGCATTGAGGTGAAGATGACTGAAAAAGAGTTCGACATCATGTTGTGCCTGAAATTCATGCTAGTCTCTATCATCTCTCCCATCATGATATCCATGCAGAAACCTCTGACCAATCCTCTTTAGCACTTCATTGTTGGTGATCCTGTCTGTCCACTTGAGGCCCAGGATTTTAAGTAGGCAATGCTGGTGAAAGATGTCCAACTTTTGTGACACTTTTACTGCTCTTTTCAATTTCTCGTTGGAGTAGTTTGCTCTTGGTACTACCATGGACATTTGGATTTGCAGATTAATAGTTATGTCAATCGTGTTGGTTGTCCTTACTGCGTGCAGTCGCTGGAAGACCGTTTTGTTAATTCTTGTGTGGGCATTAATCTTTGTGCTGCCTTTCCTGGAGATGTTGCTTCCTAATTAGAAGAAGTGATTGACATCCTTGATGTTCTGTTCTTGTTTTTTACAGGAGGGTCTTGTTGCCATCTGATTGTCACTGACTTCGTCTTCTTACAGCTAATATGTAGATCAACCCTGGCACTATTACCCTCAAGACAGGTGTTCTGTCTCAAAATCAGTATGTTAGTATAGCTTTAAAAGACATGCTCATGATCTCAATACTGCATTGCAGCATGAGATTAAGGATATAAAGGTGTTATACTCCATTACTTGGATCACTTGATGTAACTTAGTATGTAAATTTTAACATAGACATACATGTGCCTGAGGAATATAATATGTGTGCATAATAATGACTGTTTTCTGCAATACCATAATATCCACATCCGGTTTCTGAAGTTATAGGAAATAACATTAGCCTTGCCACTTTATGTAAAACAGCCTGAAGCCACACCCCTACCAACTGGTGGTCATGTCTTGGAGCATGTATGATTCTTCTGCTAGCAGTGCAATGTTGTCTGCAAAATCCAGCTTCATCAAACAGTGGCTTTGCCATGGGATATGAAAGTCATCATCACCTCCATCATGATGAAATCAATGAACAAGAGGAAAAGGAATGAAGAGCATTGCTGTACTCTTGTGATGATGTTGAAGGATTCTGTGGTGTCCTGTCCTCATGCTTTGAAGCGAATGTTTCACTTTGCATTTCGCTGTGTTAAATTTCATCAATCATATGTCCTTCCATTCCACTAGCCTATCTATAATTCTCTTGAAACAATCACTATCCTCCTTACAGCTCAAGTTTTGAGTCTCTGTAAATTGTGCCCAAAGTGCCCAACTCCAAGTCAAGATCATACTAGACTCAAAACTTTAACTCTGTTTCTCACTCCACAGAGGTTGCCAAACCTGTTGAGTTTCTCCAACATTCTCAGTATTTGTTTCAGATTTCCAGCATATGCAGTATTTTGTTTTTGGCAAACTCAAAATATAAAAAGAGAACAAGTTATTCTATTACTAATCTAGGAAAAACACAACAATATAATTTCATTCAGTCTGAAAAGCCATTCACCACTGTTCTCTTTATTGTCAACCAATTATACAACTATGTACCCACATTGCCATTGTCCCTTTTATATCTCAAGTTTCTGTGTTACTTGCAAACCTATAATGTGCCTTCATTAAATTCATTTTGGAAGTACACCTTAGTGTTGTCCTCAGCAATTCACTCATCACAGACTAAATTTATTATTAACAAATCCATACCGGCGTTCATATTTAATCTACACTGCACTAGGACAGGACAAATAGAGTAAGGGAAAACATGATGAATGGTAATCCCTGGGAAGCACTGAGAATCAGAGGATTCGATATACTTTAAGGTATCAGGACAGGTAGATAAAATGGTTAAGAAAGCATGTGGTAAACTTGCCTTTATTAGTTGAGGCATAGATTTTAAGAGCAGGGGGTCATGCTGGAACTATATAAAACATTGATTAGACCACATTATAGGAGGGATGTGATAGTACTAGAGAGGGTGAAGAAGAGATTTACAAGGATGTTGCCAGGGCTGGAGAATTTCAATTTTATGGGGAGATTGGATAGACAGGGATTGTTTTCTGTAGAGAAGAGGATATTGAGAGGGGACATGATTGAGATGTATAAAATTTATGAGTGGCATTGATGAAGAGACATAGATTTAAGAGGAAGATTATTTAGAGGAGATGACCTTTTCACCCAGAGGATGCTGTGAATCTGGAATTCACTGACTCAGGGCAAAAGGGGTAGAAACCCTCATAATATTTAAGAAGTATTTAAATGTGCACTTGTGATGCCAAGGCATACGAGGCTATGGGCCAAGAGCTGAAAAATGTGATTAGAGCAGTTAGGTTCTTGTTTTTGACTAGCATGGATGCAATGAAATACCTTTTTCTGTGTTGTACATTGCTGTGACTCGAGTTCCAATAACTTAATTTTGTCTCAAATGATTATTTCTGAAAGCCCTCCTAACAGTTTTAAATATACTGGCCTGTATCCATCTTGACTTGAACACCTGGACTTTTGACAATACATGAAATGGTACCTTATCACATAGGTAATACCTGTATGTCATGAAGTTACACTGAATTACGATGAGCTGAATTTAATGTGTTGAATAAAAAAGTGATTAAACTCTCTGTATTTACCTGTTTTCGTGGAACACCATGAAAATTGTCCCAGTTCGGAAAGTTAACCAACCTATTTTATCTTCAAAATCCTATCATTCCCCACTTGCTTTCTCTCGATAACTGCAGTTAAAAAGTACCATGCTGACTATGATCTGTCTTTTTTAGAACGCGTTCCAGTGTCTTTTTAAAAAGCCCGCCACCTGTGGCCGTTGGGCTCGAGCGGCGAGTAAATAAAATGTCCTGACAGCCGAGCGCACGCGCAGAAAACCAAAGTGGCATAGGAGAAGGCAGAGGACAAAAATATGTCCAGGAATCCTGAGGAGAGTGTGTCGACAACAAAAAGGGTTAAGTTACAGGGGCAGGATGCGGGAAGCATTGAGGATGGAGATACCGAGAGTGAAAATGCAGGGACTGACGGAGATGGTCAGACAGTGGAGGGTGAAAGTGCAGGAGTTGATGCAGGTGGTCAGAGATTAGAGGGAGACAATGCAGAAATTGATGGAAAGAGTCAAAGAGTGGATCGTGAAAATGCAGACATTTCTGGAGGTGGTCAGAGAGTGGAGGGTGAAAATGCAGACATTGATGGAAGTGGTCAGAGGGTGGAGGGTGAAAATGCAGACATTGATGGAAGTGGTCCGAGGGTGGAGGGTGAAAATGCAGACATTGATGGAAGCGGTCAGAGGGTGGAGGGTGAAAATGCAGACATTGATGGAAGTGGTCAGAGGGTGGAGGGTGAAAATGCAGACATTGATGGAGGTGGTCAGAGAGTGGAGGGTGAAAATGCAGGAATTGATGGAGGTGGTCAGAGCGTGGAGGGTGAAAATGCAGGAACTGATGCAGATGGTCAGAGAGTAAAAGAAGTCAATGCAGGAATTGATGGAAATAGTCAAAGAATGAAGGGTGAAAATGCAGACATTGATGGAGATGGTCAGAAGATGGAGGGTGAACATGCAGGAATTGATGCAGATGGTCTGAGAGCGGAGGGTGAAAATGCAGGAATTGGTGGAGGTAGTCAAAGAGCTGAGGGTGAAAAGGCAGGAGTTGTCGCAGGTGGTCAGAGAGAGGAAGGTGACGATGCAGGAATTGATGGAGGTAGTCAAAGAATGGAGGGTGAAAGTGCAGGAATTGATGAAGGTGGTGAGCAAGTGGAGAATGATGACGCAGGAAAGGATGAAAATGATCAGGAAATGGAAGATGTGGGAAAGAATGAAGGTGAAGATCAACTAGATCTCGAAGGCGAACGTAGTCAGGGCGAGGAGCAGGTGACCGGAAATGACAGCGAAACAGAAGCCAAAGTAAAAATAATTCACAGTAGTTTGGTCGTTGACGAAGAGATGATTAAAATAGAAAAAATAGATACCCCTTTAGACAGATCTGAATCAATCTGTGTAGACGTTTTGAATGATGAGAAACAGATTAAAACAGCCGTGTTAACGCGTATTCGACGGAGACTACTTAGATCGTTTAGAAAACTTAAAGAGCGCCTACAACAACCTCAAATAAATAGACTGACTCTCTATATTTTTGGCAGTGAAGACGCTGTTCTGAAGGAATGTGAGCGCGCCAAAAATGTAGATACTTTCGTCATTCACCCTTACAGTACACTCAGGTAAATATCTATAATCTGCCCCATTATGATTCAAACCAATGCATATGTGCTGGTTAGTTTTTGATCTTGGTACAAAATGTTGATTTCAGAATATCAATCACACACGAATGTAATTTAGAATAATGCTTCAAATTGGCCAGAAAAACAAAACTGGAACCCCTCTATTGAAACTGTCTGTTATTTTGTCTGGTCGGGATTAAATGTTTTCAGAATTGTCACCTGCTTCAACTAGCAACAACATTAGATTTATTGATGCAAAAGTAGATTTCAATAAAATACTTCTAAAGAAATAGCTCCTGCTGCTTCTGTGAAAATAAGATTCAGGAAACCTAGTCATTTATCACATTGCTGTTGTGTTATTTTAGTTGACACCTTTCCTACATTTCACCTTCTGAAATGTACTTAGTAGTTAAATAATATTGTGAGAGTTTACTACTAGGAAAAAATAACTGCAAAATTGAGTATCGCAGTGCCCATCTTGCCAGACTATGGGCTTATTTGTTCATCCTAAGCATTGAATTGCATTTCACATTGCCAGTAGTTTTCCTGGCATGTCCTACAATTCTCATATTCCTCCTTTCATAACATTTCTCTGGACTATATATCACCTAAGTACCCAATTTAGCCAATTAGCCTGTAGATGTGATTGCTTTGTTGTGTGTGTCACTATCCAGACCTTGGTCTACCCATGTCACACTCTACCTCAGAACCTTTAACACCTTTGTGATACGGGGTGTTACGTTTACTTCAATCTGTTGCTCATAATCTGAGATTTCTTAATTAATCAAGATTAATCAAGAGGAATGAATGTTTGACAAGATGCTATCTTGCCATCATGATCTGTTCCCTGACATGGACTTTTCTACTCTTTCACAGTAAATGTTAAACAGGTTAGAGATCCCCTAGTGGAGCGCAGTAACAAAACTTATAAGTAAAATTTATGAAAATGAAATCAAAATACCAGGAGTGATGATGCACCCTAGCCCCTTATGGGGCCCATTGGTCCCTTAAGTTTTCTATTTTGCTGATGGATTCTGCATACTCTTTTTGCAGACTATGGCCTTTCTTTTTCCTGCTGTCTTCTCATTTGTAGCCCATTTTATTTTCTGAATTGAATTCTGCCTTAGATGTTCTTAGGGAATGAAATTATCATCCTTGCCTGATGTGGCTTACATGTGACACCAGCCCCACAGCAATGTGGTTGACTCTTTAACTGCCTTCTGGGCAATTAGGGAAGTGCTGAACTAGCCAGTGACACCCATATCCCATGAAAATAAAAGAAAGGGACAATTCCTTGAATTGAATTACATGGCTTCCTGCTTCCATTCCCTTTGTGACATATGTCTCCCATGGAAACATGTTAGTTCTCCAACATGTCAATTCTCCTTTTGACAGGAGTGCTTTTCCCTTGTGACAGTTGCAAGCTGTCTTTGAGAAATGCAGATAAACTGTAGGTTGTACTAGCCACAGATGCACCGGGATCCCTACAGTCAAACAACAGGTGATTTAATGCCGAGTCAAATGAGCTAATTATTCTGATAGCAGGCAGAGTGAAGCTTGACTGCTGTAATATCTCAAACAGTTGGAACGTTATGACACACCATGAGCCCTGAGTCTAAAAACATGTGCCCTTACAGTCAAAAGATTAGACAAAAATATCAAGGCATTGATGTTTTCATGTTTAGCTTGACATGTCCATGCAATTTTTAGATATGCCAAATATTCAGAATGAAAGCTATGGTTGAAAGAATTTATGTATATTTAAAAATCTGTGGAAGTGCACCACAAAGAAAATGTAAATGCTGAAAATCTGAAACAAAAGCCCAGTTGTTGGAAACACACAGTGACTCAGTAAGCATGTTTCTTTTATTCATTCACGTGAAATGGGCATCCTTGGTTGGGCCTATTTCTAGTTGCTCTTGAGAAGGTGGGGGTAAGCTGCCTTCTTGAACCACTACAGTCCATTTGCTGTCAGTAGATCCACAATGCTATTAGGGAGAGAGTACTAGGTTTTTGACCAAGTGACACTGAGGAATAGTGAGATATTTCCAAGTCAGGTTGGTGACTGGCTTGGAGAGGAGCTCGTAGATAGTTGTGTTTTCTTGTATATGCTGCTCTTGACCTTCTAGATAATAGTGGTCGTGGGTTTGAAATATGCTGTCTAAGAGGGCTTGGTGAATTTCTGCTGTGCATTTTGTTAATGGTATGTACTGGTGCTACTTGAGTGACAGTGGTGGAGGAAGTGAATATCTGTAGGTGTGGTGCCAGTCAAGTAGTTTTGACCTGAATTGCATTAAACGTCTGGAGTATTGTTGGAACTTCAATCACCCAAGCAAAAAGTGGGGAATATTCTAACACATTCCAGTCTTGTGCCTTCTTGTTGGCTTTGAGGAGTCAGGAGTTGAATTACTTACTGTAGGATTCGTAACCTCTGACCTGTTCTTTTAGCCACTGTGTTTATATGGTTAGCTCAATTCAGTTTCTGCTTAATGGCAATCACCAGCAAACACCCCTATTTCTGAACTTATACGGAAGGAAAGGTCATTGATGAAGTAGTTGAAAGCTGAGATAAAGCCAAAGACCCTACCCTGAGGAAAGCCTGCAGCAATGTCCTGGAATTGAGATGACTGACCTCTAACAATTACAACTGATGGTGCCAGGTATGACTGCAAAAGTAAAGTGCTTTCCCTGATCCACTGATTTCAGTATTCTTCAGGCTCCTTGATGCCACACCTTGTCAAATGCAGTCTTGATGTCAAGGACAGTCACTCTCACCTCAGCTCTTTTGTTCATTTAGGAATCAAGGCTATAATGCGGTCAGGAGTTGAGTGTCTCAGTCAGAACCCAAATTGAACAGGCTATTGCAAAGCACATGCTGCTTGATAGCACTATTGGTGACATCTTCCATCACTTTACTCATGAACAAAAGTCGACTGATGGTATGCTAATTGGCTGGGTTGGACTTTTTGTGTACAAGACATACCTGGGCAATTTTCCAATTTATTGGGTAGATGCCAATATTGCAGCTGTTCTGGAACAGCTTTGCTAGGAATGTGCCGAGTTCTGGAGCATATGTCTTCAGTACTATTACCTTTTGTTGTCAGGCCCCATGGCCATTGCAGTTCCAGTACCTCCGACCATTTTTTGATGTCATGTGAAGTTAATCAAATTGGCTGAAGACAGGCAACTGTGATGCTTGGGTCCTCGGAGGAGTCTTAGATGTGTCATATAATCAGCACTTTGGCTGAAGATTGTTGCAAATGCTTTTTAACATTCTCTTTTTGCTTTTTTGCTTCTGTCTTTACGAAAGAAACGAACTTTGTAGTGAATGAAACCTTTGAAAAGTAGGTGTGCATGCTGGAATGGATAGAGATAGAGGAAGCTGATGTGCTGAAAATTTTGTCAAACATTAAGATTGACAAGTCGCCAGGCCCGGACCAGATTTGTCCTCGGCTGCTTTGGGAAACGAGAAATGCAATTGCTTCACCCCTTGCGAAGATCTTTGCATCCTTGCTTTCCACTGGAGTCATACCTGAGGACTGGAGAGAGGCAAATGTAATTCCTCTCTTCAAGAAAGGAAATAGGGAAATCCCCAGCAATTACAGACCAGTACGTCTCACGTCTGTTTCTGCAAGGTATTAGAAAGGATTCTGAGGGATAGGATTTATGACCATCTGGAAGAGCGTGGCTTGATTAAATGCAGTCAACACGGCTTTGTGAGGGGCAGGTCATGCCTCACAAACCATATCGAGTTCTTTGAGGAACCATATCGAGTGATTAGAAACGTTGATGAGGGTCGAGCTGTAGATGTGGTGTCTCTGGACTTCAGCAAGACATTTGATAAGGTTCCCCATGGTAGGCTCATTCAGAAGGTCAGGAAGAATGGGATACAGGGGAACTTAGCTGTCTGGTTACAGAATTGGCTGGCCAACAGAAGACAGCGAGTGGTAGTAGAAGGAAAATATTCTGCCTGGAAGTCTGTGGTGAAATTTGAAAGCTGAGTACAGGGTTAAGGATAGGATTCTTGGCAGTGTGGAGGAACAGAGGGATCTTGGTGTGCAGGTACATAGATCCCTTAAAATGGCCACCCAAGTGGACAGGGTTGTTAAGAAAGCATATGGTGTTTTGGCTTTCATTAACAGGGGGATTGAGTTTAAGAGTCGTGAGATCTTGTTGCAGCTCTATAAAACTTTGGTTAGACTGCACTTGGAATACTGAGTCCAGTTCTGGTCGCCTTATTATAGGAAAGATGTGGATGCTTCCGAGAGGGTTCAGAGGAGGTTTACCAGGATGTTGCCTGGACTGGAGGGCTTGTCTTATGAAGAGAGGTTGACTGAGCTCGGACGTTTTTCATTGGAGAAAAGGAGGAGGAGAGGGGACCGAATTGAGGTATACAAGATAATGAGAAGCATAGATAGAGTCGATAGCCAGAGACTATTTCCCAGGGCAGAAATAGCTAACATGAGGGTTCATAGTTTTAAGCTGGTTGGAGGAAAGTATAGAGGGGATGTCAGAGGCGGGTTCTTTACACAGAGAATTGTGAGAGCACGGAATGCGTGCCAGCAGCAATTGTGGAAGCAAGGTCATTGGGGACATTTAAGAGACTGCTGGACATGCATATGATCACAGAGGTTTGCGGATGCATACATGAGGATCAATGGTCGGCACAACATTGTGGGCTGAAGGGCCTGTTCTGTGCTGTACTGTTCTATGCTCTATGCATCAGATCTACTAAAATCCAACACCTTGCATTTTTCTGGATTAAACTCCATCTGCCACTTCTCAGATTGCCAAGTCTACAGCCTATCTATATCCTGCTGTATCCTCTGCAATCCTCCTAACTACCCACAGCTTTACCAATCTTTGTGTCATCTACAGACTTACTAATCAGGCCACCTACAGTCTCCTCCAAACCATTTATATATGTTAGTAACAACAGGGCTTCTAGCACTTTTCCTTGCAGAATACCACTGGTCACAGATCTCCAGTCTGAAAACAGTGTTCCACCACAACTCTCTGTCATCTATGACTAAGCCAGTTCCTTATCCATTTTACCAGCTCATCATGGATCTTATGTGATAAGACCTTTTGTATCAGCATTCTATGAGTGACCTTGTCAAAGGTCTTGCCAAAGACCATATCGACACCATATACCACCCTGCCCACATCAAATATCTTTGTCACTTCCTCAAAAATCTTAATCAAGTTTGTGAGACACTACCTCCTCTGCACAAAGTCATGCTACCTATCAATAATAAGTCCAGTTTGTTTTTCAAATGTGAGTAATTCCTGTCCCTAAGGATCTTCTCCATTAATTTCCATATCACTGACCAAAGACTTACTACTCTGTAATTTCCTGGATTATCCCTTTTTGCCGTCCTTAAACAAAGGAATAACATTGGCTATTCTCCAAACCTCTGGGACCTCTTCTGTGACTAAAGAAGATACAAAGATTTCGTACAAGGCCCCAGCAATTTCCTCAACTGCCTTTCTCACCATTCTGGGGGAGATCCCATCAGGTCCTGAGAACTTGTCTATCTTAATGCTTTTCAAAACACCCAACAGCTTTCTTATATTCATATGCTCCAGAATATTAACATACTCCTCCCGAGACTCACCATCCACCATGCCCTTTGTGAATACCAATGCACAGTATTCATCAAGGATCTCACCTATCACCGGTGGCTGCATGCATAAATTCTCTCTTTTGACCTTGAGTGGTCCTATCCTTTCTCTAGCTCCCCTCTTGCTTCTTATATATGTATAACAGTGCCTTTGGACTTTTCTTAAGGTTCAGCAAGTGTCAGTGGCTGGGGAAGAGTTGGAGTTTATGATGTGGATGTAGAGTTTGTGGCCCATTTCAAAGTTGAGAGATGGAAGAAACTGCAACTCACCCAAGACTATATCAGACAAACATTTACATAACAAAAGCAGTGGATAAGTTGGGAGAAATGGTGGGGAGATATGGCTGGATGACATCAGTAAAAACGTCCCATGACTGTGATTAAAGTTGCTAAGGACATTTATGTAGGTGATAAAGAGGAAATAGTTATGGTTTGATTCTTAGGGGATTCTAGAGCTAACGGTATTGCTAAAGGTGCTCTTGCTATGACTGAGAAAGTAAATATTGGCTTGAAAGATTTACTTAAGAAAGAACACCAGGTCGTTGTTGTGGATGTAACTATTAGAACGGACCTTCAGATCAACTTGCTTGAATCAGCATGGGAAGAAAAGATAAACAAGTATAAACATCTAGGAAAAAGTGTCATCTGCAAACTTGCTAATCAGACCACCTATACCATCCTCTAAATCATTTATGTATATTACAAACAACAGTGGTCCCAGCACGGATCCCTATGGAACACCACTTGTCACAGTTCTCCATTTTGAGAAACTCCCTTCCACTACTGCTCTCTGTTTTATGTTTCCCAGCTAGTTCTTTATCCATCTAACTAGTACACCCTGGATCCATGCGAGTTCACTTTCTCCAACAGCCTACTGTTGTGTATGAAACCTCGGGAAAAGAACCTGAGATGCAATTCGCACACACCAACTTCTGCAAACGGTTAAAGTTTATTAAAGTTTGTACAAGCTAGGTGACCCTTTTGACCCTCTTTTCCGGTGTGCAAAGTTGAGTCAAAGAGGCCCCGAACAAAGAAGCACATATCCTTTATACAGGTCAGTTCGTAATGCTTACAGATACCTGGCCTCTTTCCCCGCCCCCCCCTCAATAATCACTTGTTATCCCAGGTACAATGAGGATAAGATCATCCTTGGAGATCATGGAAATGTAAAATGTAAATGCCTTAATCCTGGGGAATCGTTATGCAGACGATTTCCTGACTCAGTGACTCCCCAAGCCAATGTAGGTGTGATATATCCTACCCTTGGGGGATGGCTATGAAAGCGTTTCTGAATGGAAGGCACTGAATGACAGTTCAATTTAATAATACTAGGGGAGTAGTAGCAAATGGCTGTTTAAATGGAGTGGGAGTCATCCACGTTCCTGCATGAATGTCGACCCCACCCATTCCAGAGTGTTCAGTCAGTGCAGTTTAACCCTTTAATGTCCAAACAGATAGGCGCATTTAATCTTTTAACATTGTACTACCCTGGGAACCCCATTAAACGCTTTATTGAAGTTGATGTATATAACATTTACAGCCTTTCCCTCATCAATCAACTTTGTCACTTCCTCAAATAATTCCAATAAGTTAGTAAAACATGATCTTCCCTGCACAAAACCGTGTTGCCTATCACCGATAAACCCATTTTCTTCCAAATGGGAATAGATCCTATCCCTCAGTATCTTCTCCAGCAGCTTCCCCACAACTGATGTCAGGCTCACTGGTCTATAATTACCTGGACTATGCTTTCTACCCTTCTTAAACAAGGGAACAATATGAGCAATTCTGCAGTTCTCCAGTTTCAGCTGTTAAGGCCCCAGCTATTTCCTTTCTTGCTTCCCACAGTAACCTGGGATAGATCCCATCCAGACCTAGGGATTTGTTTCCCTTATGCCAACTTACCCTAGAGTAATCAAACATCTATCCCTAACTTCAATGTCCGTCATGTCTCTCTCCTCGGGGAATACCAATGCAAAGTACTCGTTAAGAATCTCACCCATTTTCTCTGACTCCACGCATAACTTTCCTCCTTTGTCTTTGAGAGGGCCAACCCGTTCTCTAATTACCCTCTTGCTCCTTATATACGAATAAAATGCTTTGGGGTTTTCCTTAACCCGGTTTGCTAATGATATAACCCTTTTTAACCCTCTTAGTTCATCATTTCAGATTGGTCCTATATTCCCAATATTCGTCCAAAGCTTCATGTGTCTTTAGTTCCCTAGACCTTCTAAATGCTTCCTTTTTCCTCTTAGCTAGTCTCCCAATTTCACCTGTCATCCATGGTTCCCTAATCTTGTCATTTCTATCCCTCAGTTTCATAGGGACATGTCTCTCCCGCACTCTAATCATCCTCTTTTTAAAAGCCTCCCACATATCAAATGTGGATTTATTTTCAAACAGCTTCTTCCAATCTACATTCACAAACCTCTACCAAATTTTGGTATAGCTGGCCTTCCCCCATTGGATAAATAGACAAAGTCTCTTCCCTGGGGTGGGGGGAGTCCAGAGTTAGAGGGCATAGGTTTAGGGTGAAGGGGAATGATATAAAAGAGACCTAAGGGGCAACTGTTTCACGTAGAGGGTGGTACCTGTATGGAATGAGCTGCCAGAGGAAATAGTGGAGGCTAGTACAATTTCAAAATTTAAAAGGCATCTGGATGGGTATATGTATAGGAACGGCTTGGAGGGATATGGGCTGGGTGCTGGCAGGTGGGACAAGATTGGGTTAGGATATCTGGTCAGCATGGATGAGTTGGATCGAAGGGTCTGTTTCTGTGCTCAATGACTCTATGACCACTCTTCTTTGTCCATGAGTGTTCTAAAACTTAGGGAAATAGAACTAGTCTGACTGAAGATTGGGATATAGACAAACTCTGACCTCACACCTTTAATGCATTGTCTGAGCTGAGATGTTACCTTTTGTTATAAAACCTTAGGTTATCTCGAGAAGGTGACTTAAAAGAAGTTCTGGGATTTACATATTAATGAATCGAATCTGCAACCTATTTTAAAAGACTCACCGGTGAGTCTGACATCGGTGATGGGCATGTTATAGAGTCATAGAGATGTACAGCATGGAAACAGAACCTTTTGGTCTAACCTGTCCATGCTGACCAGATATCCCAACCCAAAATAGTCCCACCAGCCAGCACCTGGCCCATATCCCTCCAAACCCTTCCTATTCATATACCCATCCAAATGCCTCTTAAATGTTGCAATTGTACAAGCCTCCACCACATCCTCTGGCAGCTAATTCCTTATACGTACCTTCCAGTTCTGGACTCCCCAGGGAAAAGACTTTGTCTATTTATCCTATCCATGCCCTCATAATTTTGTAAACCTCTATAAGGTCACCCCTCAGCCTCCGACGCTCCAGGGAAAACAGCCCCAGTCTGTTCAGCCTCTCCCTATAGCTCAAATCCTCTAACCCTGGCAACATCCTTGTAAATCTTTTCTGAACCCTTTCAAATTTCACAACATCTTTCCGATAGGAAGAAGACCAGAATTGCACGCAATATTCCAACCAATGTCCTGTACAGCCGCAACATGACCTCCCAACTCCTGTA
>NC_057721.1:48751439-48782813 GCF_004010195.1 Chiloscyllium plagiosum
GAGGTAACCCTCTTCGCT
Organism: Chiloscyllium plagiosum; assembly: GCF_004010195.1. Taxonomy (NCBI): domain Eukaryota; kingdom Metazoa; phylum Chordata; class Chondrichthyes; order Orectolobiformes; family Hemiscylliidae; genus Chiloscyllium; species Chiloscyllium plagiosum. The sequence continues at coordinate 48,751,458 of NC_057721.1, forward strand.
GTCCACTACACCTCCAATTTTGGTGTCATCTGCAAACTTACTAACTGTTCCTCTTACGCTCGCATCCAAATCATTGATGTAAATGACAAAAAGTAGAGGACCCAGCATTGATCCTTGTGGCATTCCACTGGTCACAGGCCTCCAGTCTGAAAAACAACCCTCCACCACCACCCTCTGTCTTCTACCTTTGAGCCAGTTCTGTATCCAAATGGCTAGTTCTTCCTTTATTACATGAGATCTAACCTTGCTAATCGGTCTCCCATGGGGAACCTTGCCGAACGCCTTACTGAAGTCCATATAGATCACATCTACTGCTCTGCCCTCATCAATCATCTTTGTCACTTCTTCAAAAAACTCAATCAAGTTTCTGAGACATGATTTCCCACACACAAAGCCACGTTGATTATTCCTAATCAGTTCTTGCCTTTCCAGATACACGTACATTCTGTTCCTCAGGATTCCCTCCAACAACTTGCCCACCACTGAGGTCAGGCTCACCGCTCTATAGTTCCCTGGCTTGACTTTATCGCCCTTCTTAAACAGTGGCATCACGTTTGCCAACCTCCAGTCTTCCGGCACCTCACCTGTGACTATCGATGATACAAATATCTCAGCAAGAGGCCCAGCAATCACTTCTCTAACTTCCCACAGAGTTCTCGGGTACACCTGATCAGGTCCTGGGAATTTATCCACATTTAACCGTTTCAAGACATCCAGCACTTCCTCCTCTGTAATCTGGACATTTTGCAAGATGTTACCATCTATTTCCCTACAGTCTATATGTTCCATATCCTTTTCCACAGTAGATACTGCTGCAAAATATTCATTTAGTATCTCCCCCATTTTCTGTGGCTCCACGCAAAGGCTGCCTTGCTGATCTTTGAGGGACCCTAGTCTCTCCCCCTTTACCCTTTTGTCCTTAATATATTTGTAAAAAGTTGTTGGAGAGAATCCTGAGGGACAGGACTTACTTGTATTTGGAAAGGCAAGGACTGATTAGGGATAGTTAGCATGGTTTTGTGCTCGGGAAATCATGTCTCACGAATTTTGGTTTTTGGTCTTGAAGAAGTAACAAAGAGGATTAATGAAGGCAGAGCGGTAGATGTGATCTATATGGACTTCGGTAAGGTGGTTGACAAGGTTCCTCATGGGAGACTGGTTAGCAAAGTTAGATCTCATGAAATACAGGGAGAACTAGCTGTATGAATACAGAACTGGCTCAGAGGTAGAAGACAGAGGGTGGTCATGGAGGATTGCTTTTCAGACTGGAGGCCTGTGACCAGTGGAGTGCCACAAGGATTGGTGCTGGGTCCACTTCTTTTTGTCATTTATATAAATGATTTGGAGTGAACACAGGAAGTATAGTTAGTAAGTTTGCGAATGACACCAAAATTGGAGGTGTGACGGACAGCGAAGAAGTTTACCTCAGTACATCAGGATCTTGATCAGATGGGCCACTGGGCTGAGGAGTGGCAGATGGAGTTTAACTTAGATGAATGCGAGGTGCTGCATTTTGGAAAAGCAAATCAGAGCAGGACTTATACACTTAAAGGTAAGGTCCGAGGAAGTGTTGCTGAACAAAGAGACCTTGGAGTGCAGGTTCATAGTTCCTTGAAAGTAGAGTCGCAGGTAGATAGGATAGTGAAGGAGACATGTGGTATGCTTTCCTTTATTGGTCAGAGCATTGAATATCAGAGTTGGAAGGTCATGTTGCAGCTGTACAGGACATGGGTTAGGCCACTTTTGGAATATTGCGTGCAATTCTGGTCTCCTTCCTGTCAGAACGATGTTGTGAAACTTGAAAGGGTTCAGAAAAGACTTACAGGATGTTAACAGGGTTGGAGAATTTGAGCTACAGGGAGAAGCTGAATAGGCTGGGGCTGCTTTCCCTGGAGTGTCGGAGGCTGAGGGGTAACATTATAGAGGTTTATAAAATGAGGGGCATGGATAGGATAAACAGACAAGGTCTTTTCCCTGGGGTGGGGGAGTCCAGAACTAGAGCTAGAGGGCATAGGTTTAGGGTGAAAGGGGAAAGATATAAAAGAGACCTAAGAGGCAATGTTTTCACACAGAGGGTGGTGCTTGTATGGAATGAGCTGCCAGAGGAAATGGTGGAGGCTTGTACAAATAGAGCATTTAAACTCATCTGGATGGGTATATGAATAAGAAGCATTTAGAGGGATGTGGGCAAAGTGTTGACAAATGGGACCAGATTAGGTTAGAATATCTGGTTTGCCTGGACCAAAGGGTGTCTTTCCATGCTGTGCATCTCTATGACTCTGTGACTACCACTCGCTTTGCCCTTTGTTCCACATCCTGTCTTCTACTTTAGTCCTTCCCTTTAGTTCTTCTGCTCCAGTCTCCCTTTCAAGAATGTAAAACCCTTCACATTTTTACTTCTCTTAAATTCTGAAGAAGATTAATATTTCTCTTGAGATATTAACTCAGTTTATCTATAATGCTGGGCGATCTCTGAGTATTTCTGACATTTTCAGTTTTTATTTCAGCTTTTCAGCTCCTGTAGTGTTGTTTCAGGTTTTATTTATTTGATTCTATATATTTTGATTGAGAATGCCATGATTTTGTGACATAATTACTTTTCCATTCGCAGGAGCTACTATGTCATGTATGTGTTGGCGCTTACATTTGCCAATCTTATTATTACACCTCTTGGAATTACTTTCTTTGATAAAGATCAAGGTTTGAAAACAATAGCATGGAGAATGTTCAGTTTTGTATCTGACATATTGTATCTTGTCGACATCATTATAAATTTCCGTGTTGGTTTCTTCAGTGAAGATCGTGAGGTAAGAATATATATATATATATATATATATATATATAAAGAACACAGTAAATGACAATAGTTTCACAGTACAAGAACAGAATAGTTTATTAGAGTTATACACAATTGTATTTGTCCTATTGTAATCATGTTTTAATTGGCTATTCCTGTCTTATTCTAATTCAGAACCAGCAAACTAATAGGTCAATATTCAAATTGTTCCCCAAGGTACAGTTGTGCATTATGCACTGGCTTTTTATGTCATGGGGCCTGATTTCTGAACGCTTCATGATGCAACACATTGTGGATGCTTGGCTCAGTAAACCTCTTCTTCCATAAGTTAGGGAATGCGTCCATAACACGTTTAGAACACCTAAACAGCATTCCCAAATCGTCAGCTCCACCCATATAAGGGAGAATAAAATGGGACTTAGTTGGCTTGGCCTGCCTGTTCAAAAGAGAAACCTTGTGCTGCCTGCTATTTATAATGATTGTAGTGTGCTGTCTAGTTCTGAGCATAATTTTGAATGATGGCACAAGTCACCAGGGGGCAGAAATGTGTGAAAAGCTAGCTTAATGTTAACCTATACTTATTAAAACCAGAGTGTCATCTTAAAGGAGGGGTGCAATCTGCTACAGCAACGACTGGAAGTGGAAAATTGGAAACAACAGGAAGAATCTACATAAACTGTGCAACAGATCAGAGAGCATACACTATGATTGCCCAACACAGAACTGAAGGCTTTGTGAATCAGTTGCATCGGAGGAAAGTTCTCTTCTCTTAGAAGGCAGTCAACCCTCCAGGATGATACTAAGAAGGCAATCAGAACAAGTAGCGATTGTGATCAGTGACAGTAGTGTAGCTTTGTGGACCTGCAAGCAGTGCTGCAAGATGTTTGATAACACCACAAAAGTGGTCAAAGTCAGTGAATTGAGATTTAAATACTGAATCTTCTCATTTGCATTACTCGTTTCATGTACTGTTTCATTCACCATCGTTGTTAAATGTTTCCTCAATCTCTTATAATTAACATTATTGTACATTGCAAACACACAACTTGCACAAACTACCAGCTCCTCAATTATAGCAAGCACATCATTAAGACACTTCGTGCCATTCACATATAAATCCCTCTCTTCCAGGACAAGTTGGCTGCAGCAGCAGGAGCAGCTAACTGGCAGAGACAGGCACAGTCACACATACTCATCCTCGTGGGTTAGAAGATGTAATGAGGGGGTCCCCAATTTACAAATGCTTGTAGTTATAAACATGATTCAATGCAGAGATGTAATTTTAAAGACCCACTATACAAGCATTTCCTGTACCTACAAACAGCTACTTTATATTGTGTTCTGACTTGTAAACAAACTCCATTGGAGCAATCATCACAGAGGCATGTTCTGTGGCAATGATGAAATCATTAAAGGTTGTCATTGTGTTCCGACCGAATTCTGCCTTCTCATAATCTGCATCATCCCATCCTGCAATCTACAATGATTTACAATTTGCAGATTACCATGTGGCTTTTGGTTTCCTCCCACTTCCCTCACTCAATTAAGTCAGTTTGTGCATTTATGTGGGAAATATCATGTTATGGCGATAATGCCAACCTGGCTCAAAAAAAGCATAGGATTGTATACTAAATATTGCCAGATAAATGAAAGACAGTGAAAAGAAGAAAGAAGGAAAGGTGGCAGTATTGATGAAAAACAATATTACACTTTTGGAGAGAGAGGATGATGTAGAACAGTCAAGGACAAAACCTTTATCACAGCTAAGAAGCATTAAAGGTACCTTTATACAAGTAGGTGCGTTGTTTAGGGTACCAATTAGTGGAAAAATATAGTAGAACAAACTTGCATGGAAGTTACAGGAAAATGTAAAAAAGAATAATGGAAACTTGTATTGTCCTAATACACACTGATACACACTAATAACTGGCAGAGAGGGGAATAAGTTTGTGAAGTATGCTCAGGGGAATTTTGTAGATCCATATGTTTCTGTTCCACTGAATAAATAGATATTGCTAGATCTGTTTCTGATGAATGAGATGGATTAAATTGAAGACCTTTTAAGCAACAGTAATTGGAGTATCATATGGTTTAGGTTGATTATGCAAGAGAACAAGTAACAATTCAGCGTATATAAAAAGGGGGGATGGTCAATTTCAGTGGTGTGAGAATAGACCTAGCTCAGTGGAATAAAAATTGTAAAGTGAAATTCTACATATAATCAAGTCAAAAAAAAGTTAAATGTTATTTATGAACTTACAAAAAAATCTTATTCATACTTCAGTAGAATACCTTAAATTATGCAGTTGACTCATTTTGAAGAGGAGATGGTTTGGATCTGGCCGACCTACATTTTCACAAGGGGAGAAATAAGACAAAGCTGGAGCCTCTGTACAACAAAATAGATAGCAAGTAAAATGAAGCAGAAAAGATTTCTATGGCAGTTGATAACACAAGTGAGAACCAGGTGAAATATAGGAAGTTCAGAGGGGAAATGAAAATAGAAATAGGAGCAGTAAAGAGACAGCGTGAGAAAGACTGACAGCCAACATAAAAGGGAATCCAAAAGTCATCTATAGGCATATAAAGAGTAGAAAGATAGTAAAATTGGGGCTTTGGATTGCTATTATCAGTTCACCAGCATCTCCCCTTTGTTCACAGTACTCTTCTATGTCTTGGACTCTGGCCTTCAGCCCCAACATATTTCAGTAGTAGTTGTATCTTGCCAATGATAAAATATTTTTCATTTTTTAAGGAAATCTACTTAATTGCTTTCAGAGTTGTATACATACAAATATGAGATAAATTTCATAAGTTTTACTTACTAATGTGTTTTTCTAAACAGCCATGTGAGAACATGAGAGAGAAAATTAATCGTTGTTCTGATTTATGTCAGAATTGTAATATCTTCTATAAACTTCAGATTGTATGTTAAGCTGAAATTTAAAAACAAACATACAAAGTGGAGAATAACTAATTTCAGATTGTTAGTTGGGTTTCCAATATGGCTCACTTATGCTTGTTAGAAGCTATATATATTCATATGCAAAGCTGGTCTTGGCCAATCAGAGTTGACTTGCATTTTTTTAAATGTGAACAATAACTTGGGGATACATGTGCTCTAGTGCATTCTCTATGACAAAGCCTTGAACAATTAAACTTCACTTGCCAACCAATCAGACCTTCTTATCATGTGGTGTAAATTATCTGAAATTTAGTATTTTTTTCATTAGTCCTGATTAGTGCAAAACAGGAAGCTTCAGCAGCATGTCTTTTTATTTTAGCAATACTCAAGTTTTTGTTAATTACAAAGTGACATGTGTTTCTCTCTCTGTTCACTATGTGCTATCTTTTCTTGTTACTACAGAACTAGCCTTAATATCACAGAAGTTAAGATGGTGACAAGCAGTGGCCAGTCTATCCTACTTGGAAGTTAACACATGTCATATTATGTCATCATGCAAGAAGGATTTGTTGTCTGAAAGCCTTATAAACTTTGAATACATTGATATTATGACATGGAAATAGGCATTTAAACCTGCTGGCTTATGTTGACTTTCACACATGATGCAAGCAAATTGGATAAGCATTCTTCCTGTATCCATCTATCTCAATTTTCCTCATCTATCTGTGCAGTTTAATCTTGAATATTGATACAGGTTCTACCTCAACCACTAACCCTGGAAATGTGGAAATGAATTTTACAGCCTCTGAATTCTATATAAGAAGTTTTGTTTGCTGTTTCCTATCAAATCACATAGCATATTTTTATTTCTTCACACAAGGCAACAAATGTCAGTGAATCTACATAATAAACTTCCTGAAGTATTCATATTCATCCTGGAGTATGGTTCTCAATATTAGAAAATACTGAAATATGAATAAGGTTTTCTGTAAGTTAATAAATAACATTTAACCTTTTTTTGACTTGATAATATGTAGAATTTCATTTTACAGCCATATTAATCTGTAATACCCTGTTTACTGCCCCCTCAAAATTATTCTGCTTTTTTGTAACACCAAGTTATTCTCTGTTCAGTATATCATTATTGCTGCTGTTCTATTTAATCAAAATGTTTCACCATACTTACAGAAATTGAATTCCTGCTGCACATTTTAGCTCATTTTGTTTCTCATTTCTTTAGGATTCTAAAGAATTCTAATTACATTTATTTTGCATCATCTGTAAATTTCAACACCACACCCCCTAGATCCAAAACACCAACTTACACTCTGAAAAGAAATACTTATGTGCTATTTTAGAAATTCTCACTTTCACTAGCACTGTTCACAATCTTGTGCTCTTTGCTTGCATTGGAGGTCTTTTAAATACTTCATATACTTTCAGACAAGAAATATTTCCAGCAGGTCAGTCCCTAGCTGCACAATTATCAAATTAATGCATATGACAACAACTTAAAATGTAAGTTGCAGCTTGCATTTGTGCAATACCATTGGCTGTTTGACTCTTTACAATTCAAAAGGCTATAACATTGTGTGAATGTGTTAAACAGAAAAGAAGCAAACAGAATAAGTTATGAAGAAATGTTTTATTGCATTATGCAGATATTGGCTTGTTATTAAGCCAGCAAAGTTATTTCCTTGGCAATTTTCTTCAGGTGTGTTTGTTCTCATACTAGATTAAGTTTCTTTGGGTGTGGTAACAGATTCAGATTTGTCCATCTATGACCGTAAATAAGTTGATGCAGGTGCTTGCAAATGGGAATCATATGTGTCTCATGATCCTTTCATTCCTATTATTCTTCATCTTTCCACTTATTTCTCTGTAAAGCAAAAGTAAACTGGAAACATTTACAAAAACATCACTTTGTTCTTGTGCTTTATCCGAAATAATTTACCTAGCACCAACAGCAATGCTGAAGCTACTGGGAAGCAAGAGATAGAAATATTGTAAATAATTCTCCAATTACATATCTGGATCGAATACACAATTCCAACAAAAAGTCTTCAATGTAGTGTCTGTATTTTAACTAGATTTTTGTTTCTTGAGGTAGACCACAGGTAGCTAAGGAGGGAAAATAGACATCAGTACATGACATTTGCATATAGTCAGTGGAACAATGACAGGTGCAAGAGGCCAACCAGATTCTGCATAAAGGAAAATCAGAATCTACTATTATTGGTAGGGAATCAGCAGCATGCAGCCTCTATTTTCCTATATTTGCTCCAAATTTTCTGTGAAGTAGAAAATATAAGGAAATATCTGGGTTCACAATAGGCAATCTTGCATGCAAGTTGAACATACGTTGAAGTGTTGGAGACCTTTCTGCGTACCTAAATCAGCATCCTAATTCCTTGACTTTCAAAACTCTTTCAGTTTTGTCTGATTCGTGTGAGTTTTTTCAAAACTTTTTGTCATATTTATAGATACTTGTGCTTTCATTAATGAATATTTTTCACCAGTTTAATAATTTTTAAAGATTTCAAGTAATTTTTGAATTTGTTTCACATTTGCTTATGCCTTTACATTAAGAGGTAGCTATTTTATACAGTATTCTAATTAGCAGGCTATCATAACACATTTCAAGTTTACATTGTTCCACAGAACTGATTCTTTACATGTGTTAGTTTTCCAAATAGGATATAGCAACATGATTAGGTATCTTTACCTACAGGTGGTGAACTTGAATCCAAAAGAAATTGCTATGCGATATGTCAAAACCTGGCTTGTGATTGACCTAGCTGCAGCATTCCCTTTGGACTCCATATTATTCCTTATTAAGGTAAGACAAGCTGAATTTGCCAACATTTGTTAAAATAAAGTAGTTAATTTCTTAGGGTACAATCTACGTTGTTACAACTGAAGTTGCTCTCTAGTCTCACTAATCCAATGGTCTCAACATATATTTAAATGTTTACCAGTTGCCAACCTGACCAGTCATATATTTTATCTATATTGGGTTAGGAATAAAACGATTCATCAGTTTTCTTTAATGAAAATCAAAATTATTAATATATTATCAAAATAAGACTTATTGTATAAAGATGCAAAGCTAATTAACACAGGGTTTGAAATATGATGATATAAATATTTACACTTCAAAATAACTCCAAGCACACACACACACACACACATCCATCAATTAAAGGAAAAATAAAGAAAATTTCACTTCCAAGATTAACCTTGGGTAGAAAAGAGTTAATTTGCCAAATACTAATTCATTCTTGATTAATAGAAACTAAAATATATGTTCCAGATGGCTTTCTGTCTTGCCCTTCTGCACGTATAGATAGATAGCACTACACAGAGACATGTGACTTGCAGTAAGTCCAAGCAGTTAAACAGTCTATCCTCCCTAGCTGTTTACTTAGCTTAAAACTTCCAGTAAGTGGTTTTAAAATAAATGTATCCTACAGTATCCTTTTAGCGACCTCTGTGAAAAAACAGGTTCCAGATATCTCTTTGCAGGGCCCCTTATCAAGTTCAGTCCTACATTTCAGGCCACACTGACAATTATCATTGAAAAGCTGTAGCAGAGGCACTTTGCATGCAGGGACAGGCAACCAACTCATGAATTGGATTAGGCTCCATCTCAGAGCTACTCACTTGCTTTCTTGGTGCTTGCTCACTTAACGCCTCCCTGCATGCTCACAGCATCTCTGCCTTAACTATTAGTGCAGTCACACAACCAGGTAGTTTGCCTTGCTAGTTAGCAGTAAAGGAGTGGACACCTTTCTGTATGGCACCCTGCTATGTCAATCTCACACCTGCTTAAATAGCAAGCACATAGCATGTGTAGCATGCACACAGCCATGTCTCAAAGCCTTAGGGGATTAGCCCATACGAAGTCCATGGAAGCACTCGCGAGTCAAGTGTCCTACTACAGTAAGTCTATGGCAGCCTCCAGTACTAGTCCAGGGGATTGGCCATGGTCAGGTATCTGGGCAGAATGGTCATAGTCAGGGGGCTTGTGCCTGTGTAGTCGTGGCAGTGCATCACAGGCAGTTTTATGATGCATAGTATCCAGTTGAGGGAGTAGAACTAATGCATTTGAACAAATGAGTTAACATCAGTCAAAGGGCTGGGCACTTCTTGTCCGGTTTACTTAAGGTTAGGTTGCTTAAGAGGGTGGCCACAATTAGCCCATTGGGTTCATCCAGAGAAACAAAGAGAAGGAGGATTGGTTGGGACAAAGGGAACCGCTGCTATGGGGATAGTGTATGATCACACCTAGTGTGGTCAAGTCATATGGCTGGGCGAGAAAGATGGCAGTTGCAGGGGCTTAGGGTAGTGTGAGCCTGTGGGCTATCACGAAAAAGATCTGGATGATGAGGGCTTCACTGACACATTGAGGGGGAGTCTGCAAACCACTGCTCAAAAATCAGTCACTGTGACCTTCCATTATATTGGAAATCATAACTTGAAAATATGAAGAAAATGGTAATGAACCACAGTTGTAGTGATGAGTGAAGTGGTTCAACCTTTGAGGGAAGAAGCTACAAGACCTACCAATGTGAGGCCCTTCAAGGGCAGCAACATCACACACAGAACCCTGCAGTGAATAGCACACTGACTTTGGTTTCCCTATCCCCTGATGATCTAAATGTATTGGCTCCTTGGGTGCTGTACACCTTCATATCCCAGAAATTGCTGACCATATCAATCAGAACCAACATGTTTTGCATGCAGAGGTCAGGGAAAGCATAGGGTGTTTGAGCAAGAGGAGCAGTGGTGCCAGCAGAACCCAATGCATTGTATGCATCTTGTTCATCTTGCTTCCAAATGCTGCAGCAGGCTCTCAACGCATTTGTTGATTACCTCCTGTCTGGACATAAAGTTAGGCATCATTCTGGCACACATTCAGGGCTCGAAAGACTCAAGCACATAGATTTATGGTAAAGCCAGCAATGTTTATTCAAATATGTGACTTTATATATCAGCATACAATATCGCACATGCTATCGGTATGACCTGAAAAAGTTTTTATTTTCTTTCTCTCCTTCCACAATGTCTCAGTGTTGCCCCAAGTTCTACAGCTGGAGTGGAGACATCCTGCTCGCCAATGAAGCCCATTGGCCTTTGAGTTTTGGTTGGAGGGCCGCAGGGATGTTTGTGTCTGGATTGGCCAGATATGCTGAAGGTTTACTTGCCAGAGACTCAAATGTCCAATGGTCAGAGAGCAGGTGGTAGTGGAAGGTGGAGGGCTTGGCCATCATTGGACTGTCCTGAGAGGAGACGCTGAGGAGTCTATGTGTGGTTCCTCCTCCAGCTGGCAACATAGCCCTGTCTTCTTGAAGGAAGGAGCACCTGGATTGAGTATCCTCCTCCCGATGTCAGCACACCTTTGATGATGAAGACTAATGGCTGGGGCAATGAAGTGCAAGTATAATTGTTATATACTTTTTTTAAAATCCTGAAACACATCAGATACATATAAAAACGTTACTTCCATGGATAGAGGGAAATAATTGGAAATCATAGTTCAATAAAACCAATCCACAAATTCATTAAAACATTCCTTTTGCTTGCTAGGACTTTCTGTTCTTCAGTCTTTTTTTTTCCAGGTTCTTTCACTTCTTTGCAGGAAGTACAGATCAATTGGTCCACTAACTACAAGTCTCTTAGTTACTGATTAAAAGCAAAAGGTTACTGAAACTGGTGGAAGAACATAACTGGATTTCTTCAGACTTCAGATACTTTACTGCAAAAAAGGAAAAGAGACACACACATAAGCTGCTTTTCTAGCATATTTAAGGCTTCATTCTGTACCAGCTGTTCAGCTGCCCAGAAACAAATCAGAGAGTTGATGTCACGCTGTGACTTTCAGACTCGACAACAGGTCACAATTGCGCAAGCCAATCAGCTACTTCTTATAGGCCAAATCTCAGTCTGTATAGAAACCTGGTGCTGGACTGTCCACAAATATCGACCCATTGCTTGAACATGACAGCAGTATAAACCCCAGACACAATCAGTTTCAGTAACTTGTTTTTTACAAGTGTAGCAATTCCTTCCACAGTTCTTGGTCTTAAAACAGTACATTTTCCATTTTCGTCCATAGTCAAAAGTACTTAAAATCTAATGGGGGGATCCAAGATGGTGGCGATCTAGGAGGATCGCGTTGCAGAGCTCAGCACTGCAGCACAAGCAGGTCAAATTTCTAACCCGCCAACCTGGACCATTATGAAATTCTGGGACTCTAGAAAGGTCGTGGAGTCCCAGGAAATTGTGAAAAATTGACATACCTATGTTTTGCCATCCAGAGAAGCCGCAGAAGGGAGGAGGAGCGTCCAAGGCCGGGCCCACAGCCCAGCCTGCAGGTTCCTCTGATTGATTACTTACCAGGCCCTGGTGAAGGAGCTCGCGAAATCCCGAGAGATGTTGGGTAAGCAGATAGAAGAGAAGCTAGCCCTAATCTCTATCATGCTGTAGAAGCATGATCAGCAGCTGAGAGACCTAGAAAAAAGGACAGATGAGGTTGAACACAGAGTCACAATGGTGGAAGCTGATGCCAGTTCCTCCAAGGATAGGATCCAAGCCCTGGAGATGCAGGTCCGTAATTTCTGTGACTGAGTGGATGATCTCGATAACGGGCAAGAGAAAGAATATTCGGATCATCGGAATGCCTGAGGGAAAGAAAGGTGAGCAGCCTGTGAAATTTATTGAGGACTGGCTGCTGAAATTCCTTAACTTGGAGGCTGGCTCGAGAGGCTTGAAGATTGAGAGGGATCACCGGGTCACAGCGCAGAGATCAGTTCTGGGTCAACGTCCTCATCCTCTCCTGGTGCAGTTCCATCACTACAGAGATAATGAGAGAATCATGGAAGTTTCTAGAATCCAGGGGAAGGATCCGAAGGCCCTAATTTACGAGGGCTCTAAGATCATGTTCTTCCAGGACTTCTCAGCAGCAGTGATCCAGAAAAGAAAATCCTATGACGGTGTCAAGAGACAACTGAGGGAGCTTGGGATTCAGTACTCTGAGGTATCTGGCGGTGCTTCAGATCACCTTAGATGGATCTATACACCTCTTTGACAAGTCAGAGAAGGCAAGAGACTTTGTGGACAAATTAACCTAATCTGAACAATTTAGTATGTACAAATAGTGTTGTTTGCGCATGTCTTTGTTTTTTTTTAGAAGACAGAGGAAGTCCGGTTGGAGTTTTCTTTTCCTACTTTTTTTTCAATTGATAATATTTTGGTTTAAGCTATGTTTGGTGGCGGTTGAGAAGTGTACTTTCAATTTCTGAGTTAAGTTATACCAGAGAATGGGTGGGGTATTTACCCCTTTTTTCTTTAAAAAAATTCTTTATTCATATTGCTATTCCATGGTTTAGATTAGATTAGATTACTTACAATGTGGAAACAGGCCCTTCGGCCCAACAAGTCCACACCGCCCCGCCGAAGCGCAACCCACCCATACCCCTACATTTACCCCCTACCTAACACTACGGGCAATTTAGCATGGCCAATTCACCTGACCTGCACATCTTTGGACTGTGGGAGGAAACCGGAGCACCCGGAAGAAACCCACGCAGACACGGGGAGAACGTGCAAACTCCACACAGTCAGTCGCCTGAGGCGGGAATTGAACCCGGGTCTCTAGCACTGTGAGGCAGCAGTGCTAACCACTGTGCCACCGTGCCGCCCACATGGTTATTTACTTTCTTTTCTGCTTGTGTTTGTGGTGCGGCTCTAGCTAGGAGGGGGAAAACGGTTGGGATGGCTAAATGCCTACTTATGGGCAGTTTGGATGGGTAGTTGCCCCCTTTAGGCAGAGGGTGAATTCCCCTATTCAGCGTTGTTGGCGCTTTATATGTTGGCTTGTTTTTGGTTTTTGCTATTTTTAATCTTTGATAGTTTTGAGGTTTGTTAAATGTAGTGGTTTTAATTTATAGAATTTTTATGTTCGATGGGTCATATGACACTAAAACTCAGTGATTTGTGGTTCGAGTTCCTTCTCTCTGGAATTTAAATGTTACTGCAGAAGGTTATGGCTAATGACTTGATTAAATGGTGTACCTGGAATATCAAGGGAAGTCACTCACCAATTAAGAGGAAGAAGGTATTTTTGAGTCTTAGAAAGGAGAAGGTGGATATTGCTTTGTTACAGGGGACACACTTGGAAGATAGGGAGCACCTGAACTTACAGCAGAATGGGTTTGATTGAGTTTACTTTTCATCATTTAATACCAGAAAAAAGGGAGTGGCTATATTGGTTAGGAGGAATCTCCCATTTAAGTTACTAGAGTGTGTTAAATACACACACGGGAGGTTTGTATTTTTTAAATTCCTGATAAATGGGTAAGAATATGTTGTTTTAAATGTTTATTGCCCTCCAGCTCGTCCCCTCAAATTTTTGGGAGATGCGTTTTCTAAATTGATCAATCTCAAGTCCCAGTATATCATTATAGGGGGAGATTTTAACTGTCTCATGGATTCCACAAACTAAACAATTAGTGGTTCTGTATGTGGAGTTAGGGTTGGTGGACGTCTGGAGGCGTTCCACCCTACAGGCAGGGATTTTACGTTTTTTTCCAGTCTGCACACATGTCACACCAGGATTTTTTTTTCTGACCTCTGTGGCAACCCTGGACTTGGTGGCATCTTGTACAATTGGTCATTTTACCATCTCTGATCACGCTCCAGTGTACCTGTTGGTTAAGGTTAAGGATGTGGGTTCGAGGCACTGACGAATGGATCCCTTTATCCTCAAGGATAATAAGTTTGTGGAGTATTTCTCTAGGGAATTTTGGGCGTTCCTAGACATTAATTCAGGCTTGGTTAGTAGCCCATCTGTCGTTTGGGAAACTGCCAGAGCCTATGCCAGGGGGTTAGTTATTTCCTATTCCGCCAGTCGGAAGTGGCAGAAGGGTGAGCAGAAACGTCTCCTTGAAGCACAGTTGAAGGCAGACCAAGAGGGCTTTCATTGAAGGCCCTCGTTGGTCAAGCTACAGAGGATTACGGTGCTGTGGTCAGCACTGAATTCCATGCTGATGCAGACAGCAAAGAAGGAGCTTACTTTTACAAAGCAAAGATTATATGAGCATGGTGGCAGGCCAGGCAAATACTTGGCGTATCTCGCCAGGAAAAGGAGTGCCCCACAAGCCATTACGGTGAATAAGGAAGGGTCTGGGAACCTAACATGTGACTCCAAAAAGATTAATGTGGCATTCCAGAGATTGTACTGTAAGTTATACCAATCTGAGGGTTGTGAGGAGGGGTGCGCCAAAATGGAATTTATTTTAAGGATCTGGAGCTTCTGGGCATGACCATTGAACAAGAGTCCTTTCTCAATATCCCCTTATCAGAGCAAGAGGTGCAGGAAGCTGTGAAGCAGCTTCAGAGTGGAAAGGCACCCGGTCCTGACAGACTTCCCAGTGAATTCTATGAGGAATTTATAAACAGGCCCGATGCTTAATATGTTTAATGACTCATACAGCCATGATTGTCTTCCGCCAAGTCTGAGAGAGGTCAATATTATGCTTATTCTTAAAAAAGGGAAGGTCACAGAGGACTGTGCTTCGTACAGGCCCATTTCATTCTTAAATGTGGACTTTAAAATCCTCTCCTAAGGCTCTCGCATTAAGGCTGGAGACTGTGTTACCTTCTATTGTTAAAGAGGATCAGACAGGCTTCATAAAGGGCTGCAGATCCTCCAATAATGTTAGGAGTCTGCTTAATGTAATTCAAGCGTGTCAACAACAGTCAATACAGGGATTGGTGATTTCTCTAGATGCATAGAACGGAATTGACTGAGTTGAATAGCCATCCTTTTCTCTACTCTGGAGCGATTTGGTTTGGGCAAAGTTTTTGTAAGATGGGTAAAGGTTCCCTGCAGTGACCCTCTCACTGCAATCATCACCAATGGGGTACGTTTAAGCAATTTTACCATTTTTAGGGGCAGCTGTCAGAGCTATCCCCTTTCGCCACTGTTTTTTACATTGGTGATTGAACCATTGACTGAGGCCATTCGTGGGGATCCTAATATATCAGCTCCAGAATAGGGGTCAAAATTACATAAGATTTTGTTGTATGCGGACGATGTCCTAATTTTTTTTGTCAAATCCAGCAGTTTCTAGCACAGTCCTCTGTGACCTTCCCTTTTTTAAGAATAAGCAAATTATTGGCCTCTCTCAGAGATGACGGGAGACAATCATGGCTGTATGAGTCTTTAAACACATCAAGCATCGGGCCTGTTTATAAATTCCTCATAGAATTCACTGGGAAGTCTGTCAGGATTGGGTGCCTTTCCACTCTGATACAATGCATCTACGTGTTTGGTGCCTTTTTGGGGTACAAGATTAATCTTGCAAAATCAGAGGCTATACCTATGGGTGGTCTTACGAATGTGTTAGGTCTTGAAGGCAAATATCGATTCCCATTTAAGTGGTCACAGGGGGGTTTGTGTATTTGGGCATATTCATTACTCCAGTTCTGGATCAGTTTTTCAAAGCTAATTTTGTTCAATTATTTGACAAAATCAAACAAATCCTTCAAAGGTGGGAGGCACTTCTGGTCTCGTGGTTAGGTCGAATAGCGCTTATTTAGATGAATATTCTTCCCTATTTGCTATATCCTGTAGGGATGCTCCCCCGATTTTCAATAAGCAAACATTCAGGAGACTGAACGGCTGGTTCAGCTCTTTTATTTAGCATCGTAAGCAGCTCCTCAATAAAATAGCTAAACTGCAGCTGCCTCACAGATTGGGAGTAGTGGACCTACTAAGCTCACTTTTATCCTATGTGAATGATTGGGCCTGTGGGGACCCTCTTTCAATATGGTTAGATATCGAAGCCTCCCAGGCAAGGTGCCCCCTTACTAGCCTTGCTGTTTCTGGTCAAAATGAGGACAGTTAGGGGATATTGCCATAACCCAATAGTTATCAGTACTGCTAAAGCAGGGAGGGCAATTCGGCAGAGGGAAGGCAATATTGATAAAACAGCTTCTTTTACACCTATAGTGGGTATGCCGGGTTTTCAACCGGGGATGATAGATTCAGGATTCAAACGGGTAGCTAGGGGTGTGTCTTGCTTGGGTGATTTACTTGAGGGAGACACAATGACATCCTTTGATCAGTTAGCACGGAAATACAAGCTATCTAACAGGGATCTCTCGTTTTTTTCAAGTTAGAGATTTTATTAAAAAAGGACTACACGGGCGCTCTTACCCATTGTCTCTGGTCTTGTGGTAGGCTTCAAACATACTGGAGTGCTGTGGCAGGTACAATGGAGAGGATATTTTGGTGTAAAGCTTTTCTTTTGGGCTTGCCTGGTTTGTTCCCTGCAGATGCGCCTAAGAAAATACTTTTCAATATCCTCACTTTCTGCTCAAGAAATAATATCTTGCTAGGTTGGGTATTCGAAAATCCTCCGAGCCTGTCAGGTTGGCAGAAGATTATATGGAACATATTCCCTTAGATTTTCTCACAAGTACGGTACACCACAAAACTGAGAATTTTTATAAATCATGGCAGCCCTTTTTGGAATACTTGGACTCAGATTTATCTGCCACACTAATAAGGGCTTTTATATAACCATAATAATTGTATTTTGCAAGTCCAAATTCAGGAAAGAGGAACTGTGAACGTATGAGTGTCTTACTTGGCTGAGTTGACAACAGATGTATTTATTAGTTTGTTGGTTATTATTTATTTAGTTAAATAGTTAGTTGGGGTTTTTTGTTATATAATTTTCTATATATTTTTCTACATTTGTATATGAGGGTGGGTTGGATTTTTTAAACTTTTATTTCTTGTTTTTTTTGTATTGTTTTGAATTGTTTTGTATTTGTTGTATTAAAAATCTATTTTTTCAATAAAAATATATTTTTTTAAAAATCTAATGAAACATATGTTGGATTTTACTTTTGCGTTGTGACCAAATGGACATTGTGCTCATCAGTTACAGAGGGAAGATATGGTGGAGGAGTTGATGGTGAATTGGGAACTGGGGCTGCATTTACTGATATAACAGTCAGATTAATCCTGCATGCAGAAAGAGGTATCTTTGTTCCTTCTTCCCTTCCTTCTTCTGAGTTGCTCACTGTAGCAGTGGTGACAACAGATGTATCTTCACAGTTGTGCATCATGTTGCATACCTGCAAGTATCTTGACATGCATTCTGCTAAATGCTGAAGGTCTCCTCCAGTATGGTCCAGGCAGTGAAAGTATTGCAAATTTACTCTAATGGTCTGTTCAAATATCTTTTATATGGTGACATCATTTCATAGTATGCCACTCTTCAGGAATGCTGACATTGCGTTTGCCTTCCTAACTGTCAACTTGAACCTGCATTAGGGGAAAGATTCTACTGTCCTTTGTCTAACACCGAGGGCTGAAATTTAAGGGTGCATGTTGCCAATAGGTTGCGATCGACTTTAAAAAAAGGCTGCCTCACTAATAATATGCTGTGGGTAGCCATGGCAAGGTAACTGTGACATTTCTGCAACTTGGAAAGGAAGTACTGCTCTCAACACTATTGGCAGTCTAAAGCAGCAGAACTCAGTAGTGGCAACTGTTGTGACAACATGTCATGCTGAGGAGAAGGAACATGTGTTCTGGACCAAGCCAGACCTCCTCAAAGCATTTCAAAAAAGTAGCCATGACCCTAGCTTTGCTAGTTGTTTTAAGCAGGTGTACTGTGGATATTCAAGAAGGATACAGTTGGCCAGACCTCATCATTTTAAACCAAACAGAATGCATTTGCAAGATTACCAAATGAAACACAAATGAAAGAGAACAGAATACAGAATAACTTAACCAGTCCAAAAACCCAATAGATTATCTCAACTTAATGATGAATTCCAAATTCCTGCAACAATACCTATAAACACCTTTGGCAAAAAAGGTAAAATCAAACAGGAGAGATGGCAGAGAGTGGGAGGATCAGTATGGACCTGCTTCTTTGGGTCCAATGGCTTCACAACTGACTGACTGCTTTCAGTGAACAGCCACTGCTAAAACCAAATCAAACCAAACCAGAGAAAAACTGAGTTGGGAGAACTGACCATTGCCCTTTCATCGTACAAGTGATTTTTAAAAATAACTTGAAAGCGTTTTGTCTGAGGCAGTATCTGTTAGATATAATTAAAATGGCCCTAAAACCCTTTAAACCTAAACTTTTTGGAATCACTATTTATGACCTTTCTGAAGAAAAAGCCAAGGACAATGTAACTTTGTTAAAGGAGCAGCACTGTCACACATGTTTGCTGGACTAAAGGATGAGTCCAAGGTATTTGGGCGGCAGAGATCAGGGATCCTAGGGAAGAAGATGGGTTCTGTAAATCATGGCAGAGTGACAAAGTAGGAAGATAATATTTTGGTGTGAGGTGTCCCCCGTGAGAGCAGGTCACCACTGCTCCCCTAATGCCTGGAAAAGGAGGTACCTTCCTTCCTTTTCACTTCCCCTTAAGTGTTATTGTTTTGGGGGTACAAGCAGGCCCTTTACTGATCATTAATGGCCTAAGGGTGAGTAGACTATTGATGCTGTACCTGTCCATTGTATTATGGAGCAGAGATTGGGAGTTGGTGAAAAAATAGTGGACTAGACACCCATTCTGTCTTGTGCCCCTGCTGTCAGCAACTATGCTATTTTGCAGAGTGAGGTGGAGGAGTGGAGAGGGACGGAATGTAAAGTATACCCCAATTGCCATATTACTATGGATTCTACCCTTTTAACTTGAAAAGAATGTAATTTAGAAGTATTAAGGCAAAGGAATGTATCATTCACAGAATAAAACATGGAATAAACTCAATTCTAATAGTAAATTCCCAAAATAAATTCAATAAAAATAACATTTGTCTTGCTCATTTACTGATGATAATTTATACATGGCTTTGTCATGCCCCACTAGGGTATGAACTGGAAATCAAGCCCCACTGTTTTTGGAGTCATCACAAAAGTTAAAACATTTATTAAAATATGCAAAAATTTCCAAAATTACCTGTCTTTTACATCCAGGTTGATAGAAAGCATGGACTAGGTTTCTATATTTAACATAAATCACTATTTATCAGAAATAGGTAGATTTCAGCTACAGATAAACTGCTATGAACTGTTGACATATAACTCTATTAGTTAAAACCCTAACTTTCTTAGAAAACTACCCCCTCCCCCAACACACACACACACACATGGGACATTAAACATACAGGCAAAATAACAGTGGTGTCATGAGTGGAGGGAAAAACTGGGAAGTCAGTTCAATGGTTTCTGTCCAGATGATTCACAAAGATCTTTTTGATTTGTCAGGATTTTCTGTGTTGCAATCTCACTCTTCTTCAAGTACTTTCACTTGTTTGCATGAGGCACAGAGTGACTGGTTACAACTTAAAAGTCTCTGAGTTATTGGTTAAAAGCTACAGTTAACCACAACTGGTGAGGGAAAAGAAGTCTGACTTTCTTCAGGCTTTTGGTGTATTTTTATGGCAGGGCAAAGATATCATCTTCCTTTCTGGAGGTAGACACCCTCTAATCTTGTTCACATCCACAATCTGTTCAGCTACTTGTGAGGCAATCACATAGTTATTGGCAGGTATTGACATCTGGTCATCACTCTACAGCCCAATCAGCTATTTGTTGCTGGCCAATTCTAATTTTGTACACACTCCAGGTTCTAGATCATCTGCAGTAACTCCCCCACTGCTTGAACAAACAACAGGTAGACAGCACTTATAATAATTGCTGGTAGCTTGCTTTTAAAAATACAATAATCTCTTCCTAATCTTTAGTTTTAAAAATAGTCCTCTTCTCATTTCAATCCATAAAAATACAGAAAAATATTAAGATAAAGTCTTTACAGCTTAAACATCCTTCTTGTGATTAAAGTAACATCACCTGATTCATTTTGAGGGACATAGCAGATCTTCTAATATTATTGTCTTCATAGAATAACAGGGAGCAAGTGAAGACTGCAGATGCTGGAGATCAGAGTCAAAACATGTGGTTCTGGAAAAACACAGGCCGTTAGGCAGCATCCAAGGAGCAGGAGAGTCGTGATTTGAGCATAAGCTGTCCATCAGGAATGTGGGGGAGGCCCAAGGGGGTTGAGGGATAAATGGGAGGGGGGAGGGCTAGTGGAAAGTAGCTGGGAATGTGATAGTTAGACGAAGGTGCAGGATGATGGTGATAGGGTGGTGTGGATAGGTGAGAAAAAAGATGGACAGGTGGGACAGTTCAAGAGGGCAGAGTTGGAGAGTTTGATCTAGGGTAAGGTGGTGGGATTGGAGATGAGGAAACTAGTGAAATCAACATTGATCCCGTGTGGTTGGAGGATCCCAAGGCGGAAGATGAAACATTCATCCTCCAGTGTCAGGTTGCTAGAATCTGGCAGCGGAGGAGGTGTAGGACTTGCATGTCCTGGCTGGAGTGGGAGGGGGAGTTGAAGTGTTTGGCCACAGAGTGGTAGGGTTGTTTAGTACGTGTGCCCCAGAGATGTTCTCTGAAACGTTCCACAAGTTGGTACCCTGTCTCCCCAATGTAGAGGACACCACGTCTGGAGCAACAGACGCAGTAGATGACGTGTGTGGAGGTGTAGGAAAATTCACCACATGTGACATCTTCCTTTTCTTCTTCTGCCTCTGCCTCCGTGCTTATCATCAGGACTGCCACCCACCCTACGAGGACCCATTCTCCCACCTCCAACACACTCCATCCACTTGGATACCCCATGCTTGTCTGTTACCCACCCTCAATCTCTTCATTTCCAACTGCTGCCGTGATATTGACCGCCTCAACCTGTCCACCCCTCTCACCCACTCCAACCTCTCACCCTCACAACACGCAGCCCCCCACTCTCTCTGCTCAAACTCCACCTTACCATCAAACCAGCAGACAAGGGGGGAGCAGTGATAGTTTGGCGTGCTGACCTGTACACTGTTGAAGCCCAGCACCAACTCACAGACACATCCTCCTACTGCCCTCTTGACCAGCACCACCCAATTCTACCTCTTACCCAAAATTCACAAATCGGACTGTCGACCCGTTGTCTCCGCCTGTTCTTGCCTTACTGAATTTATCTCCACATACCTTGACACTGTCATGTTCCCCTTGGTCCAGGATCTCCCCACATACATTCAACTCACCACCCACGCCCTCCGCCTCCTCCATGATTTTTGGTTTCCCTTCACCATGGAAATCCAGGCCTGGACACATAAATCCATCATGACAAAGGCCTCCAAGCCCTCCATTTCTTCCTCTCCCGCGGACCCAAACAGTACCCGTTCATCGACACTCATTCAACTGGCTGAACAGGTCCTCACCCTAAACAATTTCTCCTTCCAATCATCCCACTTCCTCCAGACCAATAGGGTACCCATGGGCACCTGCATGGGCCCTAGCTCTGCCTACCTCTTAATAGGGTATGAGGAAAAGTCCATTTTCTGCAGCTACATCGGCACCATTCCCCATCTTTTCCTCCATTCCATCGAAGGCTGCATCAGCACCACCCGTGCTCCCACGAGGTGGTGGAACAGTTCATCAACTTCACAAACACCTTCCACCCTGACCTCAAATTCACCTGGACCATCTCAGACACCTTCCTTCCCTTCTGGACCTCTCCATTTCCATTTCTGGCGTCCGATTCAACACTGACATCTACTTCAAGCTACCAACTCCCAGAGCTACCTGGATCACACCTCTTCCAACCTACATCCTGTAAAAATGCTATCCCTTACTCTCAATTCCTCCACCTCCACTGCATCTGCTCCCAGGAGGACCAATTCCACAATAGAACATCCAGATGGCCTCATTCTTCAAATACCCTCCCCTCCCATATGGTTAATGATGCCCTCCAGCGCATTTCCTCCACTTTGCGCACCTCCGCCCTTGAACCCCACCCCTCCAATTGCAGCAAGGACAGAACTCCCGGTCCTCACTTTCCACCCCGTCAATCTCTGGATACAATGCATCATCCTCCGCCATTTCGAACACCTACAACCAGACCCCGGCACCAGAGATATACTTCCATCCCCAACCCTCTCTGCATTCTGCAGAGACCATTCCCTTGCAACTCCCTTGTTAGGTCAATGTCACCCCACCAACCCACCCTCCACTCCTGGCACCTTTCCTTACCACCGCAAGAGGTGTAAAACTTGCACACGCAGCTCCTTCACCTCCATCCAAGGTCCCAAAGGATCCTTCCACATCCAGCAGAGATTTTCCTGCACCTTCACACCAGTCATTTATTGTGTCCATTGCTCCCGATGTGGTCTCCTCTATTTTGGGGAGACAGGACACCAACTTGTGGAACATTTCAGAGAATGTCTCTAGGACACGCGCACTACACAACCTTACCACCCTGTGGCTGAACTCTTCAACTCTCCCTCCAAATCTGCCAAGGACTAGGCCTCCTCCGCCATCAGATTCTAACCACCGGATGCCTGGAGGAAGAATACCTCATCTTCCGCATTGGAACCCTCCAACCACATGGGATCAATGTTGATTTCACCAGTTTCCTCATTTCCCCTCCCCTCATCCTTTCTCAGATCCAACCCTCCAACTCGGCACCACTCTCTTGAACGGTCCCACCTGTCCACTCCGACCTATCACCATCACCCCCCCACCTTCAATTACCTATCACATTTCCTGCCACCTTCCCCACAGCCCCACCCCCTCCAATTTATCTTTCAGCCCCCTTGGGCCTCATTCACATTCCTAATGAAGAGCTCATGCTCAAAACATTGACTTGCCTGTTTCTTGAATGCTTCCTGACCAGGTGTGCTTTTCCAACACCACAGTTTTTGATTTAATAGAACAATAAGCAATGTAATAGAACTCAATTTTCAAACTGTCAGTAAAAATCATGGAACATATAATTATAAATTTAGAATCTGATTTATTCTGGTTTCAGTTATTGTGATCTAATAACTCTGAAGTTAACCCTGTTTCATAAGCTTCCCAATTATGACAGGTAAAGTGACATAACCTAAGTAATCCTATAGAAGGTCGGCCAAATATAAAACTTGGAGCAAAACGTTTTCCACATTAGTGGTATTTTAAAATGTTTATAATTCACTGAAATTAATAAGCTGTTACCTAGATACATCTGATACAATTTTGTGCAGCGTATAAGTTTTTTTGTTAAGCTGTATCATTGGACTTTATGGTCTTGTATTATCAAACAGTATAAAATGAAATACTTAATAAAGAATTTTCTTGGAAGTTAAAGTAATTATTCTTCAGAAACTAATGTTCAAATATATTGCAACAATTTATTTTTGTTTATATTGGTACAATATATTAGTCTTCTCTGTGTCCTTACATTGTATAGAAATATTGATCAGCAACAATAGTGTCTGAATTTATAATATGGAAATTTCATACAACATATAGTATTTAAAAAACTTAAACTATATTAAATATTTTGTTTTTCAGATTTCTGGAATTTATACTTTTACTTCTTACACTTTCTCCAAATTTCTAAGATTCTTGTACTTTGGCCGGATAGTAAGCTTGGTACAACTTCTACAAGTCTCCAGTCTGATGAGGCGTTTTAAAGAATGGGAATTAGTAAGGAATTTTACACTTCAAAAGTAATATGTGTCAATAATTTATAGTTTTGGAACATTTGTAACCAGGGTTTGTAAATATTTTCTGCTTTTCACTGAGTCTAATTGTTACTGGTAAAAGCCTTATTTTCTCAATTATATAATTGGAGGTTGAATTCATTTTAAAAACATTAAATTTAAAATGCTGAAAACATTAAATTTAAAATGCTGTACGCTGGCACAATTTTTGGACATGGGTTTGCATGTGCAGTCCTATACATGGTGAGTTACCGATCTCAGCAATGCTATGCTTGAGACAACAAATGGATGACAGCAAGTGAGGAAATATAAATTGGAGCAAAACCTGTTCTTATCACTCTCAGTAATAAGTTTAGAATAGTATTAGTAGAAGCTGTGAATTGGATTATTGGATTGCCACCAACTTGTTTAATTGCAGGGGAGAAAAGTGAAAGGGTGCCTGCCCTAAAAAAAACAAGCTATTTTGGTTCTTATTTTCAGGGTTACATTAACACTTTTTTTTCTTATGAGTCTTCCCTTTGGATATTTCAAACTTTTTTCTTCAGTTCTAAAAAGGTGTTGGACAATTGGCATCCCTTTGGGAGCCATCATCTGACTGTGAAGACTCCTCTATTTGTGGGAGCTGGGGAAACAGGGACGGAAGTTTCTGGGACTACATCTGGAAAGGCTTGACAGCCCACAGTGATTTATCCTACACCTTAAGCACCACGTATATTGTATGTCCGACAGGAGTTCGACAACATTTTGTGAGATCATTACACCAAGGTTCATTAACTGGTACGTGTAGAATTGGCAATAGACACAAGGAAGTAGCTTAGCACAAATTTTTAAAACAAAAACTTTGACTATAGCTGCACAGAGGTTTTATGCTTGTATGTGTCAAGGATGAATGTGGATTTGACTATAAACCATTTAAACTTTATGTACATTGTGCAGCTGCAATCTCATAACTCATAATGAATAAAATTATAAGAAATGCAAGGAAGCAATGTATACAGCAGAAATACCTTCATAATAGATACTTTGTGGCTGAGTGCAACAAACCAGATGGTTTAACATGCAGGGTATGACTATGCAGCAAGTGTAATGAATATTTAATTATATGAGTCAGTATCAAAGAAAAAGAGATATCCTACAAAGTGGCCACGAATACCGGGAAATCAGAAGATTGGGAAGACTACAAAAGCAAACAGAGGATAACAAAGAGATAAATAAGGAAGGAGAGGATCAAATATGAAAGTAGGCTAGCCAATAATATTAGAAATGATAGTAAAAGTTTCTTTCAATACATAAGAAATAAACAAGAGGCAAAAGTAGACAATGGGCTGCTCCAAATTGGTGCAGCAAGTCTAGTGCTGGGAGATAAGAAAATAGCTGAACAACTTTGCATGAGTCTTCACAGTGGAAGACAGAAGTAATATCCCAACAATGAAGGAGAGTCAGGGGGAAGAGTTGTGTATGGTAACCATTACAAAAGAGAAAATGCTAGAAAAGCTAAAAGGTTTAAAAATTGATAAATCTCCTGGCCCCGATGGGCTACATCCTAGAGTTCTGAGGGTGGTGGCGGAGGAAATAACGCGTTGGTTGTGATCTTTCAACAGTCACTGGAGTCAGGGAAAGTGCCAGATGTTTGGAATATCGCTGTTGTAACCTCCTTGTTCAAGAAAGGACCAAGACAAAAGATGGAAAATTATAGGCCAATTAGCCTAACCTCGGTTGTAGGTAAAATTCTAGAATTCATCGTTAAGAATGAGATTTCTAAGTTCTTAGAAGTGCAGGTTCAAATTAGAACAACTCAGCATGGATTTACTAAGTTACAAATCACACAACATCAGGTTATAGTCCAACAGGTTTAATTGGAAGCTTTAATCATGGATTTAGTAAGGGGAGGCCGTGCCTGACAAACCTGTTAGAATTCTTTGAAGACGTAACAAGTAGGTTAGACCAGGGAAACCCGGTGAATGTTATCTATCGAGACTTCCAAAAGGCCTTTGATAAGTGCCTTACGGGAGGCTGCTGAGTAAGTTGAGAGACCATGGTGTTCGAGGTGATCTACTGGCATGGATTGAGGATTGGCTGTCTGATAGAAGGTAGAGAGTTGGGATAAAAGGTTCTTTCTTGGAATGGCCGCCAGCGACAAGTGGTCTCCCGTAGGGTTCAGTTGTGGGGCCACAGCTGTTCACTTCATACATTAATGATCTGGATGAAGGGACTGGGGCACTCTGGTGAAGTTTGCCGATGATACGAAGTTAGGCGGACAGGCAGGTAGTACTGGGGAGGTGGGGAGGCTGCAGAAAGATTTAGACAGTTTAGGAGAGTGGTCCATGAAATGGCTGATGGAAATTCAACGTGAGCAAATGCAAGGTCTCGCACTTTGGAATACAGGCATGGACTATTTTCTAAACGGTGAGAAAATTCATAAACCAAAGTACAAAGGGATCTGGGAGTGCTAGTCCAGGATTCTCTAACTTGCAGGTTGAGTCCGTGATTAATGTCGTCATTTATCTCAAGAGTGTTGGATAAGAAAAGCAGTGATGTGCTTCTGAGACTTTATAAAGCTCTAGTTATGCCCCATTTAGAATATTGTGCTCAATTTTGGAATTCACACCTCAGGGAGGACATACTGGCACTGGAGCGTGTCTAGCAGAGATTCACACGGATGATCCCTGGAATGGTAGACCTAACATATGATGAATGACTGAGGATCCTGGGATTGTATTCATTAGAGTTTAGAAGGTTAAGGGGAGATCTACTAGAAACTTACAAGATAATGCATGGTTTAGAAAGGGTAGACGCTGAGAAGTTGTTTCCGTTTGGTAGGGAGACTAGGACCCGTGGGCACAGCCTTAGAATAAAAGGGAGTCAATTTAAAATAGAAATGAGGAGACATTTCTTTAGGCAGAAAGTGGTGGGCCTGGGGAATTCATTACCACGGAGCACAGTGGAGGCCGGGACATTAAATGTCTTCAAGACAGAGATTGATAAATTCTTGATCTCGCAAGGAATTAAGAGCTACAGGGAGTGTGTGGATAAGTGTCGTTGAAATGCCCATCAGCCATGATTAAATGGCGGAGAGGACTCGATGAGCCGAATGGCCTTACTTCTACTCCTATGTCTTATTGTCTTATGGTCAGTTTCACATTATGACTTTGTGTACTTTGAGATCTACCCTGTGAATTAAGCTGTGGCTCTTAGCAAAATACAAAACAACCTTGGTTATCTGAACATCAATTATCTGACTTTTGGATAATCTGAACAAGATCTCAAGGTCCCATAAAAATGTTAAATCATTCCACCCGTATACATTTCCCTCCTTCTTTAAAAGATTCTTTGAAACCAATCTTCTTGATCATGCTTTTATTTTCTGACCAAGTAGTTTCTCAAGTGACTCAATGTTAAACTTCTCTTGTGTTGTGCCTTGCATTATTTTACTACATTAAAGGGGCTATAGAGTCATAGAGATGTACCGCGGAGAAGCAAGGCCCCGGGTGGCGTTGTCGGAATTTACCGAGCAAGAGAAGCCAGATCTGGGGTCAAGGCGGAGACACGGTCACACGGTGTGCCTGTAGCAAGAGGAACATGCGACACCGCCGGCCACCGGGAAACCAAAACATGTCAGTCCAGCAATTTTTTTTCCTACTCTCCCTACAAGCTGGCCAATCAGCCTCAACACCAAGCTGAGAACACAGGCTCACACAACTGCATTGGGGTGGGGTGGGGAGGCTGATGGGTTCCAGTTATGAGGGGAAACGATTGCAGAGGTATGTGGACAGAGTGAGAGAGTGGAACTCAGGTGAATTCTATTATTCTACAATTCTGTACTTGAGAAGCTGGAACTGCTCTCACTGGAGGAAGTGCAGCCTGGTCTCACACCCGCTCCCTGCGGCCATTAGATCAGTTATCCGGACAATCAGTTATTCGAACAAAATACTCCCCGCTCGTTTCGGTCGGTTAATTAAGTGTTCTGTAGTATGTGTAGTACTTGAGATGCTGACACAACAAAGAGATAAAGTATGTCTGAGAAGCTCTTAAATGGCTGTAGAATGCACCTAAATGTAAATGTCAACATTTCAAAAACTTGGTAATTGAATGGAAGCAGAGGTTGCACAGTTTTTTGTCTGTAGCTAGAATTTTTTATAAAGTATCCAGCAGGTACACAAATATTGGAAAGGAGGACACCAAAAAATTACAGAAATAGCTGCAAACAAAATTCATTCGAAGAATCACAAATAGCTGGAAACAAATGGCTGGTTGCAAACTGTGAACCAAGCAGCCAATATATTGGAAAGGTGCTTCTTATGCAATACTAATTTAAAATGTATACTATAGATTTTCTAAATATATTATAGACAACCTTCTAACTTCATTAAATGTTTTAATGAAGTGGGTGTACAGGCCTTAAGTCCCATCATGGCGCACAAGTATATTCTAGCATACTAAACATACATCATTAAATAGACCTATGGCATCATGCACTCCATGCTTGATGTGCATCATCCAGTGGCTGCTGGCCATTTTACTATCGGCTTGACATATCTTCAATATTTTTATTTTAAAAATCTTTCCTGCCCTAACAGGCAATCTACTCATTGACTTCTGACAATATTGCTGCTCAACTGGCAACTATGTAGAGTATAAACTTGTCCTTCAATTTTCTTTCCTTTTTGTTTTGGAAAAGCACATGTCCCCAGCATCTACAATCAAATGAATGAATAAGATTGTAAAGTCATAGGATGGACAAACTCAGGGACCAATTTACTGTACCTTTGTGCCACCATTACTAAAAGATATAAACTGAAGTTAATATTAATAGGAATTATCTTAATAAATAAAGCCTCAACAGTTTTGCAGCTTCTTTCCAGGAAATGAAATACTTCATATCAAGACATTTTTTAATTCTACATTACTTCTTTCAGGAGTTTCAGGCGATAAATGTGAGGTGCTACATTTTGGTAGAGCAAATCAGGACAGGACTTACACACTTAATGGTAATGCCCTTGGGAATTTCGCTGAACAAAGAGACCTTGGAGTGCAGTTTCATGTATTTTTTAAAGAAGAGTCGCAGATAGACAAGATAGTGAAGAAGGTATTTGGTACACTTAGCCTTTATTGGTCAGTGCATTCTGTATAGGATTTGGGAGGTCATGTTGTGGCTTTTTAGTACATTGGTTAAGGCATTTTTGGAATATAACATTCAATTCTGGTCTCATTGCTGTCGGAAAGATGTTAAACTTGAAGGGTTTGGAAAACATTTATTAGGATATTGCCAGGGTTGGAGGGTTTGAATGATAGGATTGAAGTTCTTTGGTGTGCCTCCTAGCAGAGCACTTTAGGGAACATCTCTGGGACACCTGCACCAATCAACCACACCGCCCTGTGGCCCAACATTTCAACTCCGCCTCGCACTCAGCCGAGGACATGGAGGTCCTGGGCCTCCTTCACCGCCTCTCCCTCACCACCCAACGCCGGCACTCTGCCTGTATTCCTGATGAAGGGTTTTTGCCCGAAACGTCGATTTTCCTGCTTCTCAGATGCTGCATGAACTGCTGTGCTTTTCCAGCACCACTCTATTCCAGTATCTGGTTTCCAGCATCTGCAGTCATTGTTTTTACCTCATTCTTTGGTGTGCTTCCACTGAGAGGCCTAGCCAGATTTCTCACCACACTTTTACCAAACTTACCTCATTAACTATATACTCTGTCAATGTGGTGGCCTTGATGCCTGATTTGAGACCCATCTGATCATGTGCCATTCCTGAAATAACTTGTCACACACTGGATATTACCGAAAGACTAGCATCCTTCACATTTAAAAGGCTGCTGTGCACCTGAACAAGCATTAGCATTCTGGAGCTGCCCTGCTGGAAGGTGTAAAATGTAGGTCAAAGACCTTCTCCACTCCACCAAGGTAAGGGCCAACCTTATCTCTCTGCTACCACGTACTCACTATATCCTTGCCAATGCACCCAACTCCCATCAAGGTTCATGTTCTGCCTCTCTCATTATTGCCTGCAGCATCTTTCATCACTCAATCTTATTTCTTCCTCAGCCTCCCGGAGCTCAACTTTGCATGCCCTCTGCACTGCCTACTCACTCATAACACCTCACCAAGTTTCAACCAACAGAACTAACATTAACAGCTGTGCAGCCCACTTTCACTGCACTAATCCGTCCCTTTCTCTCATTGCAGGAGAAGACAGCTCATAAAAGGTGGTAATGGACAGGAATGTTGGAGGTATATCCAACATTGGGCTCCTCACCCACTATGAGGAGTAAATTCTATCTCTTGCAGGAGAATTCCAGGATTGCTCCTGCATGGTTACTGAAATATCCATGTTCCTCCAACTGAGTAACTTCTACTCTTCATTCCACTACAGCTATTACAGTAATCATGTTGTCATTGCATACCAATTCTAACCACTGGTTGTGATGACTTCTTCCTCTCTCTCTTGCAGGTACCTTCAGGATTTTGGATTAGAGTGGTGCTGGAAAAGCACAGCAGGTCAGGCATCATCCGAGGAGCAGGAAAATCCTGATGAAGGGCTTTTGCCCAAAATGTCGATATTCCTGCTCCTCGGATGCTGCCTGACCTGCTGTGCTTTTCCAGCACCACTCTAATCTAAACTCTGGTTTCCAGCATCTGCAGTCCTCACTTTTGCCTGGTACCTTTAGGATGTCCATGAAACAGGCTGTTCCACTAGGAGCTACCTCCTCAATCTCTGGGAAAAGGGAGGACTGGGAAGCTTCTAAAGAACAACAGAGGATTACTAAGAAGGAAATACATAGAGAAAAAATGAGATACGAAGGTAAACTGGCCAAAAATATAAAGGAGGATAGTAAAAGCTTTTTTAGGAATGTGAAAGGAAAAAAAATGGTTAAGACTAAAATTGGGCCCTTGAAGACAGAAACAGGGGAATATATTACGGGGAACAAAGAAATGGCAGAAGAGTTGAATTGGTACTTCAGAGCTGTGTTCACTGGGGAAGACACAAGCAATCTCCCAGAGGTAACAGTGGCTGAAGGACCTGAACTGAAGGGAATTTATATTTGCCAGGAAATGGTGTTGGAGAGACTG
>NC_057721.1:48783300-48833176 GCF_004010195.1 Chiloscyllium plagiosum
G
Source organism: Chiloscyllium plagiosum (assembly GCF_004010195.1). Taxonomy (NCBI): domain Eukaryota; kingdom Metazoa; phylum Chordata; class Chondrichthyes; order Orectolobiformes; family Hemiscylliidae; genus Chiloscyllium; species Chiloscyllium plagiosum. The sequence continues at coordinate 48,783,302 of NC_057721.1, forward strand.
AAGAGCCTTGGGAAACGTTGATGGGCAGAGAGATCTGGGAGTGCAGGTCCGTTGTACCCTGAAGGTAAGCATGCAGGTACAGCAGGTAGTGAAGAAGGCTAATAGCATGCTGGCCTTCATAACAAGAGGGATTGAGTATAGAAGCAAAGAGGTCCTTCTGCAGCTGTACAGGGCCCTGGTGAGACCACACCTGGAGTACTGTGTGCAGTTCTGGTCTCCAAATTTGGGGAGAGACATTCTGGCTATTGAGGGAATGCAGCGTAGGTTCACGAGGTCAATTCCTGGAATGGCGGGATTACCTTACACTGAAAGACTGGAGCGACTGGGCTTGTGTACCCTTGAGTTTAGAAGACTGAGAGGGGATCTGATTGAGACATATAAGATTATTAAAGGATTGGACACTCTGGAGGCAGGAAACATGTTTTCGCTGATGGGTGAGTGCCGAACCAGAGGACACAGCTTAAAAATAAGGGGTAGGCCGTTTAGGACAGAGATGAGGAGAAACTTCTTCACCCAGAGAGTGGTAGGTGTGTGGAATGCTCTGCCCCAGAAGGAAGTGGCGGCCCAGTCTCTGGATTCATTTAAGAAAGAGTTGGATAGAGCTCTCAAGGATAGTGGAATCAAGGGTTATGGAGATAAGGCAGGAACAGGATACTGATTGAGGATGATAAGCCATGATCATAATGAATGATGGTGCAGGCTCGAAGGGCAAAATGGCTTACTCCTGCACCTATTGTCTGTTGTCTAAGGGCAAGGCATTCCTCAGATGGAGACAGGATGGTGCCAGGATACAGCCAACCAGAGGAGGAACTACATTCAGCCCACTCAGAATGCTCATCTCAGGATTCTGTAAAGCAGGCTCGGGCCTTGACCCCCACCTGGAATGCCACCCTCAGACCTTTTGAAGCTCAAGCTGAGGAGGGTCCACTTGTCTTTGGACATCCGGACAAGAACCATTCCAGAGTAACCAAATCAAGACTAAATAGCTCCACTGCCAAATAAGCTCCCTCCACCTTCACTGTGGAGCCAAAGGCAACACTGAGAAATACCAAGATGATTTAAAAAAATGGGTTGTTGGCATTGGAATATAAATGAAGTCTCATAATTATAAAAGTGATTAATTTAGCACTATTTTTGCATGTTTGAGTACCTGTACAGCCCTAAAAGTAACTGTGACAGCATGATGCCTCATGCCATGTCCACACATGATGTACTATGTATCAGTGTCTGCAGACAGCCTGATGTAGCATACTGCCAAACAGCAAGAATGTACCATCACCTGGACTGAAGAATACTGACCAGCAAGGATTATGGTAAGGCCATGCAAGACAAGGCATGAATGCTGTGAGCATAGCATGCACCTCTGGAATGTGCCTTTGCAAAGAACGTCTGGAGAGAAATCAGTGGTTTTGTCAAGGTATGTCCCAAACAGCTCCGTGACACGGAACTCTGTGTGCTTCAGGCTGTTTGTTGGATGCAGACCAAGATAAATATTGACTACGCCTGGAGGACCATCAACATGGTGAAAAATGCTCTTTGTTCTGCTCGAAACTGGTTCGTCTTGCTGTGTAAAAAATTGATCTTGACTGAGTGTTGCAGACTGGCACATTCCAAGGTGCAGGACTATCTGCTGAGGAACGCACTGAAATTGCCACTAAGGCAGAGTGCAGAAAGACCACAAAGTATACAAGTATAACAAAGTATATCAAGGGTCTGATTAGTTATAAGTCCCTCTCGTTGCCTCAATATATACAAATATTATTCTGCATGAGTAAGAACTGCGTTTGGTTTGTGTAACTGCAGGGAATGTCAAATTCCATGTTTGTTTTTCTTGACATGCAAAGACTGTACAAAACTGCCTTTAATACATGTGAATGTAGATAAAGTTTTTTTATGATTAAAGTATATTTTTGCAATAAAAACAATGCAGTTAGGTGCTAAATGAGTGAGCACTAATAGAGCAGGTAAAAAGCTATGAGATGCAACCTGATCCAATCTGTGAACTGGGTGCCTGTCCTTCCATTCAACATATTCTTACAGCGGTGTTTTAATTTTAGTTGCCAGCATGCTCTGCAATTCAAATCTGTGATTCCTAAATGGCCATCAAGTGGATTGGAGAGGTGCAATGATGGTCATAAAGCATTGGCAGATGGCAGATGTCAATGTCCAAGGATGAGGAGTGTCTGTGCTGATGTCTGTGGACTGTGCCTTGTGATTCTGTTTGATGCAGAACAATATGGAGGTTGGTTGCAGCCAGAGGCGAGCTGAAGTTGCCAGATATAAACTCTGATTTCCATATCAAGACTTTTCCCCCTTTGAAGGGGGAGTGTTTGCTTATGCTATTAGAGAGGATTTAAACTAATGTGGCAAGGGGATGGGAATCAAAGTAGGAAGTCTGAAGGAAGTAAATGGTGACAGAAACAAAAGAAGGTTATGGGAAAAGTGGAAGACAGAGAAACCAAAGACAAAAATCAAAAAGGGACACATTACACCATGATTCTAAATGGTAATAAATGTTGAAAAATGAGCCTGAAGGCTCCGTGTCTCCATGTGAGGAGCATTTGTAATAAGGTGGATGAATTAATTACACAGACAGTTATTCATGAATATGATGTAATTGGGATCACAGAGAGCTGGCTTCAGGATGACCGAGGATGGGAACTCGATGTCCAGGATTATTTAATTTTCAGTAAGCATAGATGGAGAGGAAAGGAAGGTTGGGTAGCATTGCTGGTTAAGGAGTAGACTAACACAATAGTAAGGAAGGACATTAGCCCAGATGATGTAGAATCTATATGGTAAAGCTTTGGAACACTAAAGACGTTAGTAGGAGTTGTGTACAGACCACCAAACAGAAGTTGTGAGGTTGGGGATTGTATCAAATAAGAAATTAGAGATGCATGCAGCAAGGGTACAGAAGTTATTATGGGTGACTTCAGTATACATATTGATGAGTCTAACCAACCTGTTAACCAAGTGATGTAGGAGGATTTCCTGGAATGCATGAGGAATGGTTTCTTCAACAAACATGACAAGCAACTAACTAGAAAAGAAGCCATCCTGGGTATTGGGTAATGAGAGAGGATTAATTAGCAACATTGTTGTGTGAGATCCTTTGGGGAAGAGTGACCATAATATGGTAGAATTCTTCATTAAGATGGAGAGTGAAATAATTAAATCTGACATTAGGGTCCTGCATTTAAAAAAGCTAACTCTGATAGTATGAGGCATGCATTATCTAGGATAAATTGGCCAAGGACATTTAAATGATTGATAGTGGATATGCAATGGTAGACATTGGCGTAAAAGCAAAACAGGGAAGGTGGCTCAACCACGGCTAACAAGGGAAATCAGGGAAAGTGTTAAAGCCAAAGGGGAGGCATATAATTTGGCCAGAAAAGGTTGCAAACCTGAGGACTGGGAGAAATTTAAAATTCAGTCGAGGTGGACAAAGGGGTTAATTCGGAAGGGCAAAATAGAATAAGCTTGCGGAAAACATAAAAACTGACTGCAAATGCTTCTATAGATATGTGAAGAGAAAAAAATTGAGTACAGACCAATATAGGACTCTTGCAATTAGAATCAGGTGAATTCATAATGGATAACAAAGAGATGACAGACCAATTGAACAAATACTTCTGATCTGTTTTCACTAGGGAAGACACAAATAACCTTCAGGAAATGCTAGAGGACAGAGGGTCAAGCATGATGGAGGAACTGAAGGAAATCCTTCTTAGTCAGAAAATGGTATTGGGGAAATTGATGGGATTAAAACCTGTTAAGTCTCCAGGGCCTAATGGTCTGCATCCCAAAGCACTTAAGAAAATGGCCCTAGAGATAGTGAACACATTGGTGAAAAATTTCCAGCATTCTGTAGACTCTGGAAAAGTTCCAATGGATTGGAGGATAGCTAATGTAAGCCCACTCTTTAAAAAAAGAGGGAAAGAGAAAATGGGGAATTATAGGTTGACCTTCTCGGTGGGAAAAATACTGGAGTCAGGTACTCAGGATGTAATAACTGAGCATTTGGAAAGCAGTGACAGAATCTGACCTTGTCAGCAGGGATTCACTAAAGGGAAGTCATGCTTGACAAATCTTTTGGAATGTTTTGAGGATGTGACCAGTAGACTAATCAGTAGATGTTGTGTATCTGAACTTTCAAAAGGCTTTTGACAAGGTTCCAAACAAGTGATTAGTCAGGAAAATTAAAGCTTATGGTATCGGAGATAACAAATTGACATGGATAGAGAACTGGTTGGCAGATAGGAAGCAGAGAGTTGGAATAAACAGGTCGTTTTCAGAGTGACAGGTAGTGATGAGTGAGGTGTCACAGGGTTTGGTGCTGGGACTCCGACTGTTCACAATACACATTAACGATTTGGATGAAGGAATTGAGTGCAATATCTCCAAATTCGCAGATGACATGAAGCTGGGTGGCAGTGTGTGCTGTGAGAAGGACACTAAGAGTATGCCGGGTAGTGGGCAGACTGGCTGAGTGGGCAAATATTTGACAAATGCAATACAATGTGGATAAATGTGAGGTTCTCCACTTTGGTTGCAAAAACAGGAAGGCAGATTATAAACTGAATGGTGCCAGTTGAGGTGCAACGAGACCTGGGTGTCATGGTGAAAGTTGCTCAAGTTTGGTATGCAGGCACAGTAGGTAGTGAGGAAAGCTAATGGCATGTTGGCCTTCATAATGAAAGATTTGAGTATTAGAGTAAAGATGTCTTGCTGCAGTTATACAGGGCCTTGGTGAAGTCACGCCTTGAGTATTGTGTGCAGTTTGGTTTCCTTGTCAAGGAAAGGACATTCTTGCTATTGAGGGAGTCCAGCAAAGGTTCATAGAACATGGAATAGTACAGCACAATACAGGTCCTTTGATCCTCAATGTTGTGCCGATCTTTTATCCTACTCTAAGATTAAATTAAACTACATAATCTTCATTTTACTGTCATCCATGTGCCTATCCAAGAATTGCTTAAATGTTCCGAATGTGTCTGACTGTACTACCATTGCTGGCACTGCATTCCACACACCCACCACCCTCTGTGTGAAGAACCTACTTCCATGCACCCACCACTGTCTGTGTAACGAATCTAAACCTTCCCCCAATCACCTTAAAATTATGTCCCCTCATGATAGCCATTTGCCATTCATGGCTGGGATGAGGAAGAATTTCTTCACTCAGAGAGTTGTGAACCTGTGGAATTCTCTCCCACAGGAAGCTGTTGGGGCCAGTTGATTAGATATATTCAAGAGGGAGCTGGATGTGGTTCTTGCGGCCAGAGGGACCAGGGGTATGGAGAGAAAGCACGAATGGGATACTGAGATTGCATGTTCAGCCGCGATCATATTGAATGGTGATGCAAGCTCGAAAGTTCGAATGCACATATTTTCTATGTTTCTCCACTTTTACCTTGTGCAAAGCGTTTGACAAGATTGCAGCTGAATATTAATGAGGTGAGTTGTAATATTAATTAGGCACTTATCAAGCTATAGTAGCCATTAATTGTCAACTGGCCACTACAGCCAGTTCTGCTACAATGTGTGTTTCTTCAACTTGAATTGAATTTGACGTGATTGAAGAATTTAGACTATTATTTGTAGAACATGAACTTTCCTTACCTGTATTGGCTCTAATACAATTCCTGTTCCATTAGTTTAAATGATGTGTTTATTGTGTGATTTTCTTATAATGCAAGATTTCAGGAGAATGGAACTATTACGTTATATCAGAACCAACTGTACCTAGAAAGAATTTTGCATTGCCCCCAGGCAAATGCATAAGATATTATTGAGATGCTCCTGACCTCAAAATAGGCCTCACTGGACCTCTAGCTTGATTCTGCCACTAATCTCACTATAGTCAACTTTTTCAAGATTTTAGACAAAGAAACAAAAACGTGCCTAGAGTTGATTTGAATGAACAGCTGAAAAAGAAAGCTAGGATTAAAACATATAAAGAAACAGAAATATGAGGCAGAGATTCTGATAAAGAGTCCCCAGATTCAAAACACTAACTATACTGTCTTCCCAGCAATTTCTATTTTTGTTTCTGGTCTCTAGCATCTGCAGTTCTGCATTTTATTTACAGGAGGCAGAGATTACTATATTTAATTATTAAAATGTGTGTCTGAAAGGTTGAAAACTACATTATTAAAACATTTGATGTTGTTCCTCAAGTTTGCATTGATTTTATTTAAGGTATTTTGTTTCTTTCTTTGTTCTTGTCCATTTCAACATCCTTGTAAATCTTTTCTGCACCCTTTCAAATTTAACAACATCCTTCCTAAAGAGGGATGACCAGAATTGTATGTTGTATTCTAAAAGTGGCCTCAGCAATGTCCTCCATAGCCCCAACATGATGTCCCAACTCCTCTACTCAGTGTTCTGATCAATGAAGGCAAGTGTGCCAAGTGCCTTCTTCATCACCCTGTCTACCTGTGATTCCACTTTCAAGGAACTATGTACCTGCATTCCTTGGTCTCTTTGTTCAGCAATACTCCTCAGGGCCCTACTGTTAACTGCATAAGTCCTGTCCTCGTTTGCCTCACCAAATACAATACCTCATATTTATCTAAATTAACCTGCATCCACCATTGGCCCAAATGATTGTTAGGAAAGATTAAAATTGTATTCCTTTCCAAAAGATCTTCAATAATTTTAAGAAGTATGCTTTTGTTTTCTTTAGGCAACTGATGTAAATCTGGAACCAATACAGCTGATTCTACGTACGTTTTCTGTTTGTTTTCTAATACTCATCATCTGTCATTGGAATGGCTGCATTCAGTTTTTTATTCCTATGATTCAAGGATTTCCTGAGGACAGTTGGGTGGCAAAAGCAAATCTCACAGTAAGTAATACCTTAATTGCCTAGACTGAACCTTGTCAGAGATAATCATTACTCTGTAGTGACACCACCATACTGCATTCCATGTACTACATTACATTTCTTGTAAGTTCTGACTCAACCTAAATTCTTGAGTCAAAACAGATTAACAATGCAAAAATATTCTGAATATACCAATGTGATGTTATTTTTTTTAAAACTAATAATGCAAGCTTTAAAATTATGGAGGCTGGGAAAGTTACTTTGTTCACCAAAATATTGCTTGAAGATAATTAATAGTGTATTATTATTATTATACTCCACAACCACCTGATGAAGGAGCAGCATTCCAAACCCAACCTCCATTGTCCACCTTATGGCCCAGATACCTTCACTAACCACCAACAATCACCCCCACCCCCCAACTTTCCAACCAGATCCTGATCTGTCCAGAAGTGATATGCTCCTGACCATTGATTCTCCTCTTACAGCTCTTAACGCCACCTGACAGCTATATTCCTCAGCCATTTGTAACCCCCAATCACTTTGCATCCTACCCCCACCCACATGACACCTGTACCTCACTCACCTGGTACCCTACATCCTACTACTATACATCCTCCACCTCTCTAACCCCTCATACCTCAATACTGCAATTATAGCTGAAAAATAGATTGGTTTCAATACCAATCATTCTGCTGCTGGATGTGAGGATCCCTGAATTTATCGGCACTGCTTCAGTTGGAAAGATTCTTGGTCTGGAGACTCGCCCAAAAATCTACCAAAGGTAAGCAGGCAATTTTAGTAAATAGGGTTTCTGACACAGATCAGAAAATTGAGGCCAACACGTGGAACACAGTACATTTAAGACCACTATATCTTTAATTGTCCAGCTGAACTAAAATTGACCAATTAGGAGATTATTACTAAAATAGGTCATTTGGCCCAGGAGAACTACATAGCTATTACTACATCAGCCAATTACTGATCTTCACTTCTACCTGCCAATTATTTCTTCCATATAAAGTCATAAATACAATGGTTACAAGTTTTCTTATAGTGTAATATTATTATGAATACAGCTGATGTTATTATCAGACAAACCAGAATCAAACAAGAAACTGGCTGATAAAATTAAAATAATAAAATTATGATTCTAACAAAATGGTTTTGCTAAAACATGAGCATGCAATGCCATAGACTTTGCTTCAACTACAAAATGAAAGTTTAAATAATACTATAAAATAGAACAATCTATCTCCAGTTTCCTTCCTAATTATTGAATCCATAATGTATGTCCAGAAAATTCCCAGCATAGTTCAAAAGTAATTTATTTAGACCACTTTCTATTCTACTCATACATTTAATTAGTCATGCTATGTTGTCTGTGAATACTACAAAGTTATAAACAATAAATTCTGCTTTTCTCCACCCTCCCTTTCTTCCCACTTCCAGCTGAATATGGTAAAGTTGGCCATCTTGACTCAATTGTAACATTATTTCAACAACTGGTGTTATTTCATTATTTTAATGTGTGGATTTACTTCCCTAAACTAACATGCAAATATGTATACATATTTGTATGTTTTTGTTTTGTTTCAAAATATTATCGCTTTTTTTCAAATCAATAATCTGTTAACCTTTCATTGCTAACAATATATCTGAAGTTTACTTTTCTGTCCAAGTTGCTTCTTCTCCTATTTTTGAGTCATGGGATGTGCAAGTTGTTGGCATGGCCAACATTTATTATCCATCCTTAATTATCCTTGGGATGGATGGTGAGCTGCCCTTGTGAATCATTACCATCCATGTGATGTGGGCACAGCCACAATGCTTTTGGGGAGGCAATTCCAGGATTTTGACCCAGTGGCAGCAGTTCAGTCAGGATAGTGTGTGACTTGAAGGGAACTTGAAGGTTTTCACTATTGCTGGCTGATTTTGATCTTCTGGATAGTAAAGCTTGTGGGTTTGGAACATGTTGGAGAAGATTTTCTGCAGTGTATCTTGTAAATAATGCATATGGCATTTATAGTCTGCTGATGGCATGAGTGAATACTTCACATAATGGAGTTCCAATCAAGCAGGCAGATTGTCCTGAATGGTATTAAGTGAGTGTTGTTGAAACTGCAGTCAGCCACATAGCAGACAGCATTCCATTCTGACTTGGATCTTGTGAATTATGTCAAATCTTTGGGGAGTCAAAAGATGAGTTACATGTTGCAGAATATGTAAATTTTTATCTGGTCAGTGGTGATGGTGGAAGAATTCAGTGATAGTAATGTCAAAGGAAGAGACATGAACCCTAGGCACAATTAGCCACATTAGCAATATGATATATTGATAACAGAAAGTTGGGTACAAAAGGGGCAGTATGTAATAAATATTCTGGATGTGTGCTAAGGAGGAATGGAAAATAAATGGAAAGATTAGGTTTTGATCAAGGAAAATATTGTAGTGTTAGAGAGAGAGTCATGGACTGAATGTATTTGGTTAGAGTTAAGAAACAATAAAGGTATACTTATACTAAGTTTTATTCTATAGGCCGCGGAAAGGTGGGAAAGTGCAGAGGAACAAAATTGCTGGGCAAATATGGTGAGGAGCAAAAGAATAAAGAAGTGATAATGGAGACTTCAGTTAACCTGATAGGGACTGGGATAATGGGTAGAACGAGGAAAGAATTTGCATTGTAATGTTCTTTGTTCTGTTGGAATAGTGTAGGTTAGATGGGTCTCAGATTGGCCTCACAGGTTGATGCAACATCGAGGGCCAAAGGCCCTATACTGCACTGTAATGTTCTATGAAGTGTAAACAAAAGAATTTTCTTGGTTAGTATCCTTACCCAAAATTAAGAGGCATCAGTGGTAATAAAAACAGTAAGTACTGGAGGGACTCAGCAGGTCTGGCAGCATCTGTAGCTGAGCTGAACTGAGATGCCACCTTTTTTATAAATCCCTAAGTTGTCTCGGGACTGTGACTTGACTTACATATTAATCACTCAAAACCTGCGTCCCCATTCTAAGTGATTAAAGACAGCAATCTAGGTTTGTTCAATACTTCATATTACTTGTATAACACTTTGATCTTTTACTATAAATTCTGTGTCCTATGATCCTGCCCCACTAGCTACCTGATGAAGGAGCAGCACTCCAAAAGCTTGTACTTCCAAATAAACTTATTGGACTATAACCTGGGGTTGTGTGATTTTTAATTATGTCCACCCCAGTTCAACACCGACACCTCCACATCAGAGCATATGTAGAGACAGAGACAGAGTTAATATTTCAGTTTTGATATGATTCTTCTTCAGAACTGGTAAGGGTTAGAAAATGATGGCTGTTACGTTGTTGACCATGTGGGAGGAGGAGCAAGTAGAACAAGTTGTGACAGTGCCTAAGCCTAAACACAAAGATTGTGCTAATAGTGGTAAAGGAGAAATAGAGATGCAAAATGGGTGTCAAGGAAGGTGTGAAAAGGAAAACATGGGTCCATTTGATTGACAACAAATCAAGATGCAATAAAGGCATGGTGGTGAGGGGAGGTATATAAGAAAAAGGGAGGACAGATGTCCTATTCTGAAGCTGTGGAACTCAGTTTTGGGTTCTGGAGGCTGTGATGGGAAATCATACATCTCATAACTTATTAGAATTCCTTGAGGAGGATACAAGGAAAATAGGAAAAAAAAAACGTAGATGTAATTTTTTTTTTATTTCCCAAAGGTGTTCAATAAGGTAGTGCACATAAGGCTAATTAATGTATAGGAGTTCATGATGTCTCCTGAGGGAGGTGGGAGGAAGCACTTAAGAGCTGGCAATCAGCCTCAGCAAGATAGATGTCAGCACACCAGATGACAACTGTGTAATTTTAATACCAAAGGTTTGACAACAAAGTCAGGATAGATCCAAGAGAAAGGAGTTCAGCAATTTCAGAGGGAGAAAGATTAGAATGAGTGAGAGAAGCAGAGAGATTAAGGCAACCATGTTATTTTGATGTAGTTCTTGATGTAGAGATCAAGTGCAGTTAAAAAGTCAAAGGAAGGGATCCAGATGGAGATGCAGTATTGGAGAAGTAGGTGCCTCTGACATGTCCTCATTTTTCCTAAGACAAGGATTTCACCCCACCATTGTTGATGGGGACTTCAATTGTGCCTGACCCTTCTGCACTTCTACCCTCACCTATTCCTATCAGCCAGAACAATGGCAGGATTGTTTCTTTACTCACTTCCCACAACACTAATCTCCATGTTTAAAGGATCATCCTCCGCCATTTCTGCACCTCCAGCAGGATATTGCCACCAAACACAATTCCACCTTCCCTTCCCTGTGACCATTCTACAGGAATCATTCCTTCTATGACGCCTTCATCCACTCCTCTATTACTCCTAACACTTCCTCACCTCAATGCCAAATTGCATGCAATCATAGAAGGTGTAATACTTGCCTATTCACCCCTACCTCCTCATTGTCCAAGGCCACAACCACATTGTAAGCAGTGTTTATTTGTATTCCTTTCAGTTAAGAGTCCTTTATTTGCTGTTCACCATGCTGTTTCCTTTACATTGATGAAACCAAACACAGACTGGGTGACCAATTCATGGAAAACCTCTGCTCTGTCCATAAGACTGACCCTGACTTTCCAGTTGCTTGCCATTTCAATAAACTCAGTATCTAATGACTGTAACCAGTGAGAACTAATTTCCAATTTCCGTTGACTTCCCAGACTAGAATTTCTTGGCAAAACTCCATTAAATACAACCTTGGTCACTAGAACTTCATTTGTAATAATAATAATTATACTGTGGGTGAATAAACACCCCAAAGACTGCAGTGGTTCAAAAGGCAACTTACCATTATCTTCTCAAGGTCAATTAGAAATGGGTAATAAAAGTTGCCATTGCCAGAGATGCCTACATCCTGTTAATTAATAACAAAAGTTTATCTCACTTCTGGGATTCAGCACATTTGTTCATATTTGGACCAGAGACTGTATTGAGGTAAGGAACTGTGTGATTTTGATGAAATCCAAAGCAAATATTGGTGAGAAGCCTATTGTTGAGTAAGTGCTGCTTGAAGCACTGTTGATGAGACCTTCCATTAATTACTTGACTGATGATTGAATGTCGGTCAACAGGCCAGTAATTGGCCAGATTGTCAATGTTTTAGCTGTCTTCGAGCAGCATGGCTGAAAATGCGGCTCGTTCTAGAGCACAAGTCTTTGGTACAAGCAGCAGGATATAACTGAAACACAGTCTTTGCTGTACACTGAATTGTTGCTTCATTTGATATAGAGTGGGTCAAATTACCAGGTTGGAACTTCAGGAGACTGAGATGAATTATTACTGGGCATTTCTTCCTGAAGATTGTTGCAAATGCTTCAGTTTTAACTTTTGCATCTATGTGCTTGGCTCTCAAATCAATGAGGATGGGTCTTTTCATATAGCCTTCAACTCCTCTTGTTTGTCAACTACCATTTATAACTTAATGTTGCAGAATGTACAAAGGTTTGATCTCATCCATTGAATTGTAGATTCAATTAGTGTACCTCCTCTGCTGGTTAGCTTTTTTATTTTTTCATGGGGATATAGGTGTCGCTGGCTACTGCAGTGATTATTGCCCATTCCAAATTATATTTGGCAAGGTAGTGAGGAGGGTCCTTCTTGGAACTCTGTAATCCATGTGGCGTAAATATTTCCACAGTGCTGTCAGGAAGGGAGTTCCAGGATTTTGATCCAGTTGGCTGCTGCAGCAGCTGAATTCTCAAACAGCTTATAGACCTGTGGCAAGATCATCAAGGAACAGTAATACTTAATGTTGAAGTCTTCTGCTGCAGACCTGCAAAGAGAAGTGCAGAAGCAAATATGAGCTAGACGTTGGTTGCACCCACTAGTTACATGCTCCATCAGGAAGTGACAATCTACAAACAGTCCTGATTAGATGTTTTGCTAGGAAGTGAGCATGTGTTTGGAGTTCTTTGAGCAAAGTTAAAACTCCCTGTTAGGCAAAAGGAAAACTTTAAATTAACATATAGGGTGAGAAAGCTAAAATTAAAAGAAAAGTATTTATAACTCAACAACAATTACTGCTGTCAAAGTGAGCAAATACCATGAAGCATGGCTACCATCAGGAAATCCATGTAGAAATAAATTAAACCAAGGCTGCAGCACCAGAAATGTTGCAAAACCAAAATTGACAGGAACGTCAAAATAGACATTACAGTGAGAAAAGCACATGAATGTCTCCACTTCATCAGAAGGCTAAGGAAATTTGGCTTGCCCACAATGACTCTTACCAATTTTTATAGATGCACAATAGAAAGCATCCTGTCTAGATGCATCTCAGCTTGATATGGCACCTGCTCCGCCCAAGACTGCAAGAAACTACAGAAAGTTGTGAACGCATCCCAGTCCACCGTGGCACCCAGCCTTCCTTCTATTGAACAAAGAACAAAAGAACAAAGAAAATTTACAGCCCAACAACAGGCCCCATGGCCCTCCAAGCCTGAGCCGATTCAAATCTACTGACTAAACCTGACGCCCAATTCCTAAGCATCTGTATCCCTCTGCTCCCCACCTACTCATGCATCTGTCCAGACGCATCTTAAATGAATCTACCATGCCTGCCTCTACCACCTCTGCTGGCAACGCGTTCCAGACACCCACCACCCTCTGTGTGAAGTACTTGCCACATGTATCTACCTTAAACTTTTCACCTCTCACCTTGAAAGCGTGACCTCTCGTTATTGAATCCTTCACCCTGGATTCTTATCTCTATCTATCGTGTCTATGCCCTTCATGATTTTGTAAACCTCAATCAGGTCCCCCCTCAATCTCCTTTTTTCTAATGAAAACAAACCTAACCTACTCAACCTCTCTTCATAGCTAGCACCTTCCATACCAGGCAACTTTCTCGTAAACCTTCTCTGCACCCTCTCCAAAGCGTCCACATACTTTTGGTAATGTGGCGACCAGAACCATACACAGTATTCTAAATGTGGTCAAACCAAAGTCTTGTACAATTTTAACATGACCTGCCAGCTCTTATACTCAATAACCCATCCGATGAAGGCAAGCATACCATATGCCTTCTTGACCACTCTATCCACCTGTGCAGCAACCTTCAGGGTTGCACTCCCAGCTCTCTTTGCTCATCAACTTTTCCCAAGGCTCTTCCGTTCATTGTATAATTCTGTCTAGAATTAGACTTGCTTAAATCACCTCACATTTGTCTGGATTGAACTCCATCTGCCACTTTTCCACCCAACTCTCCAGTCTATCTATATTCTCCTGTATTCTTTGATAGTCCCCTATGATTTCTGCTACTCCACCTGTGTCATCTGCAAACTTGCTGATCATACCAACAGTACTATCTTCCAGATCATTTATGTATATCACAAACAATAGTGGCTGCAGCACTGATCCCTGTGGAACACCCACTGGTCACCTTTTTCGAGAAACTCCCTTCAACTACTACTCTCTGTCTCCTGTTGCTCAATCAGTTCTTTATGTACTTAGCTAAAACACCCTGCACACCATGTGGCTGCACTTTCTCTATTAATTTTCCATGGGAACCTTATCAAGCGCCTTACTAAAGTCCATGTATATGACATCAACAGCCCTTCCTTCATCTATCAACTTGGTCACTTCCTCAAAGAACTCTATTAAATTGGTAAGGCATGATCTGCCCCACACAAAACCATGTTGCCTATCACTGATAAGCTCATTCTTTTCTAAGTATAAATAGATCCTATCCCTCAGTAACTTCTCCAGCAACTTTCCTACCACTAACGTCAGGCTTACTGGCCTGTAGTTACCCGGAATATCCCCACTACCTTTCTTGTACAGGGGGAACAACATGAGTAACCTTCCTGTCTTCTGGCACCTCACCTGTGTTTAGGGATGCCACAAAGTTATCTGTCAGGGCCCCATCTATTTCCTCTCTTGCCTCCCTCAGCAACCTGGGATAGATCCCATCTGGTCCTGGGGATTTGTCCACCTTAATAACCTCAAGTCTACCTAACACATCTTCCCTACTTACGTCAATGTGATCCAGACTAATCAAACTCCTATCTCTAATCTCAACATGCATCATGTTCCTCTCCTCAGTGAACACTGATGCAAAGTAATCATTGAGAATCTCACCCATTTTCTCAGGTTCGACACACAGCCTTCCTTCATTATCCTTTAGTGGACCAATCCTTTCTCTAGTTACCCGCTTGCTTCTTATATAAGAATAAAATGCTTTGGAATGCTCCTTAATTCTGCTCACTAAAGCTATTTCATGACCCCTTTTAGCCCGCTTGATTCCTTTAAGAGTGGTCCTACTCTTCCGATATTCCTCCAGAGCCCATACTGTTCTTAGCTGCCTGGACCTTATGTATACTTCCCTTTTCCTCTTGGCTAGTTGTATGATTTCTCCTGTCATCCGCAGTTCACGAATCTTGCCTTTCCTATCCTTTGCCTTCAACGGGCCATGCCTATCCTGCACTACCGTTAACTTATCTTTGAAAGCCTCCTACCTATCAAATGTGGACTTCCCTTCAAAGAGCTGTGTCCAAACCACATTTCCCAGCTCCTGCCTAATTTTGATATAATTGGCCTTGGCCCAGTTTTAGTACTCTTCCCTTAGGACCACTCTCATCTTTGTCTACAAGTATTCTAAAACTTACAGAATTGTGGTCACTGATCTCAAAGAAATCCCCCACCGCAACTTCTACCACCTGTCCTGACTCATTCCCCAATACCAGGTCCAATATGGCCCCCTCCCTCGTCAGACTATTGACATACTGCTCTAGAAAACTCTCCTGGATGCTTCTTACAAATTCTACCCCATCCAGACCTCTGATGCGAAGTGTACTCCAATCAATGTTGGGAAAATTAAAATCTCCCATCACCACTACCCTGTTGCCTCTACATCTTTCTATAATCTGTTTACCTATTTGTTGTTCTACCTCACGCTCACTGTTGGGAGGCCCAACAGCCCCAACAATGTAACTACATCCTTCTTATTTCTCAGCTTCACCCATAATGCCTCACTATCCAAGCCCTCCATAGTGTCCTCCTTTCACACAGCCGAGATACCATCCCTGACCAGCAATGCAACTCCACCCCCCTTTTACTTCCCTCCCAGTCCTGTCTGAAGCATCTATATCGTGGAACACTTAGTTGCCAAACATGCCCTTCCTTCAACCAAGTCTCTGTGATTGCAATAATGTCATACTCCCAGGCACCAATCCAAGCCCTAAGTTCATCTGCCTTACACACTATACTCCTTGCATTTAAGTAAATGCACTTCAGGCCACCAGTTCTTTTGCGTTCATCTGCTCTCTGCCTATTCTTCCCCTTATTAATGCTATCTTCATGATTCTTACAGTCTCAGTTTCCACCTCGCTGCCTACTTGTCTTCTCTTCTGGTTCCCAGCCCCCTGCCACATTAGTTTAAAACCTCCCTAACAGCAGTCACAAAAACTCCCCCAAGGACATTGGTTCCAGTTTGGTTCAGATGAAGACCGTCCTTTTTGTAATAGTCCCACCTTCTCCAGAACCGGTGCCAATGTCCAACAAATCTGAACCCCTCCCTCCTACACCATCCCTCAAGCCATGTGTGCATCCTGCCTATTTTTTCATTTCTACACTGGCTAGCACATGGCACTGGTAGTAATCCCGAGATCACTACCTTTGAGGTCCTCCTGTTTAATTTCTCTCCTGGCTCCCTGAATTCTTCTTTCAGGACCTCACTTCGTTTTTTTATTTATATCGTTAGTGCCTATTTTGATCCCATCTACATTTCCTGCTGCCTCGGGAAAGCAGCCATTCCACCACCACACTCTTGACATAATCACAGACACATCCCACCTCCAGTTATACTTTCTTTCAACCACTTCCATCGGGAAGAAGATACAAAAACGTTTGAAAACACGTACCAACAGATTTAAGAATAACTTCTTCCCTGCTGATATCAGACTTAAGAATGGACCTCCCATATTAGAGTTGATCATTCTTTGCACCTTCTCCATAGCTGTAACACTATATTCTGCATTCTATTCTATTACCCTGATGTACTTGTGTACAGTATGATTTGCCTGATTAGCATATAAAACAATACTTTTTACTGTATCTCAATACAAGTTACAATAATAAATCAAATCAAAAAAGGGGTAATTAAAAAGCCAAATATTCAGGGTCTAACAGAAGAAGTTAGTAAGGAAACAGCTTGACTGATTGTGGCTGAACCTTCTGACTGAATATAGTTGCTCTTAACCCCATTAAGGATTTCTCCCCCTTTCACTTTCAGACATGGCCATTTGCTTGAACCATGTGCAGTGTGTTTTTGGCTTATTGGCACAAATTGTAGTTGTCTGGTTGATGTAACCCGGTGCCATACAGTGACATGTCCACACTTTTGACTGTTCCGTGTTCCCATCCATGACATGCTACCTGCTATATCCTCTGTTGTAAAAAGCAATGCAAGTCACAGGAACTGGCAATCTCCAAGTAAAGGCAAATTGTCCAAATGCTCGGAGACATTAGATGCATCCAATTAAGATACATGTGATATTTTTGTGGCACACAAAGCATCTCCTGATGCTACCTGACTTGCTGAGTTCTTCCAGCCTCCTGCCTGTCTACACAAAGCAACCTGACAGAAGGATTCAAGTTACAGGTGCTTGAGCTCTGAAATAAAGTGTTGAAGGGCTGAATTAGTCAATGAGTTGATCCAAGGCATGATGATCTGGCGAGACTGGCAGTTTGCTGCTGCTGACCTATGTGGACAAAGGGTTGGGAATGATGGTAGTTATGGAGCATGCAGGGACATTGAGGTGAATTGTACCAAAAATTGTCTGTTTGCCATTTTTATCAAGTTTCAAGGAGGGTTTCTCTCTGTGAGGTCTAGGAGGTTTTCTAACATGACTAAATTAACTGTACCTTATTCGTTATGTGCCATGCTGCTATGGTGACCTGTTCATTGTATGCTCCCATTTATTGTAGGGAAACTTACTCACACTACTGGGATACCCAGAATGCCTGGTGCTGACAGTATTTAAGATATAGTTGTGCACTTGGTCAATCACTGGCAGTCCAGAGCTATCCTTGACATACATGCAGTAGAAGAACAACCACAAACAATACTTCTAAGGGCACATAGGTGGCACGCTGACACTGCATTGCAAGTAAAGTGCACAGCCTCATATCTATTGCTATTTAGGATCCAAGCCACAGAGCACTCCTGTCATTAGCCATCCTATCTTACAACCTTGTTAAAGTCAGTGCTATTCTCATCACAGTGCCCTTTATAGTCCAAACTACTATCATTGTTCAGAGTGGGATCATCACAAGCAGGGAAGTCTTTAAATAGTTCAAAACATTCACATTTATGCAGCAATAGTAGGAGCAAACAATAAAAAAAAACTGTCTTTGGATTAGATTAGGTTCCCTACAGTATGGTAACAGGCCCTGCAGCCCAACAAGTCCACACTAACCCTCTAAAGTGTAACCCACCCACACCCATTACCCTACCCTGTATTTACTCCTGACTAATGCACCGAACACTATGGGAGAATTTAGCACAGCCAATTCACCTGACCTGCACATCTTTGGATTGTGGGAGGAAACCAGAGGAACCCCACACAGACACAGGGAGAATGTGCAAACTCCAAACAGACTGTCACCCAAGGCTGGAATCTAACCCAGATCCCTAGCACTGTGAGGCAGCAGTGCTAATCACTGAGCCACCGTGCCAGATCTTGGAACAGAAACAGGCTATTTGCCTTTCAAGCAATAACAACTTACAGTCAATGAATGATCCCTGCACCAAGCTGACATCTACTGGAAACGGGTGCCAATTAACTCCTCTCTGGCTTGTTATGCCCAGTACAACAGTGCTGTATCATGCTGAAGGTGATGTTTCTCCTGTTCAATATCCTCATCTTTCTCCTCAAAAGACTGCTGCCATTCCCCAGTTCTTTGGCATCTATCATATTTCACCCATTACCTGCTTCAGTTGTGCACAGCACAGCATGCCAGGATTATGGGGCATCTTCTGCCTGCAGTGTACTGCAAGAGTCCAGACCAATCCAAGCATCAGAAACTCATCTTCATCAAGCTTAACTATGGCCCTGGTTGAAGAATGTGCTGCATTCTATCAATGCCCTGCCTCAGTTAATGGGGTTATGTAACAGAGGCATCAGCGAAGACCACAGTTTGAAGTGAGGCAGAATCAGTGGGAGGGAATCAGTTCTGTGCCCTTGTGCAACCTTTCAGATCTTGCACAGAAACAGAAATTGCTGAAAAATGTTAGGAGATCTGGCAGTATATGTGGAGAGAAATCATATTAAACATTTCAGGTCCAGTGACCCTTCTTCAGAATGGAAGTTCTGAAGGATCACCAGACCTGAAACAGCACTCTGATTTCTCTCCCCAGATACTGCCAGATATGCTGAGATTTTCCAGCAATTTCTGTTTTTGTTTTAGATTTCTAACATCTTGCCTTTATTTTGTTTTTTTTTCCATTTAGATCTTGCAGTGTCTTTGTGCTTTATTGGCACTTTTAAGGTCACTTGTGATTATTTCTCTTTCACAGAGGTCCTCAATCTGAAATGACCAATGATATGCTAGGATTGCTTTTGATCACTGTTTGGACCCCACACAGTTGTACACTACATGCATTTCACTTGCATGATGCTATGCTTACAGATTACTTCAGTTTGTTCTGTGAAAGTACCTGCTCCGTGCTTTGCCCCTTGAGGGAATCTGAATGCTCAGACAGAAAAAAACTCTGGCTCCACTCTCCCAGGTTCATTGCAGCCATTTTCCATTTGCAGAGCACATTTCAAGTTGACTGTAGATGGCAGGAAACACAGCTCGTGTTGGCACAATAAGTCACTGGCTCATCCTGTACTGAAGAATTCCTCCCTCAAAATCTCAATTTCCCTTTCTTCCCTTCCTCCCTGGTGCTCCCTGGCCAGGCAAACACAACTGATTCTCTGCACACCATCTGAAATTATGTTTGCACCTCTCATCATTACCACTGAACCCTGGCCCTACATTCTGATTTTTCCCACCATCATCCTACCCTTTGATGTGGTGACTGCCACTAACCGACCCCTCTTGTAGTAATCCATGTCCTCCTATACATTATTGCCTTCCCCCTTCTAGAATTTACCCTCTTTATCATTTTTGCTTCCTCTGCATCCCAGGTTACTGCCTCCAAACTCCAGCATTGTTTCCCCAACTTTCCTGACGAGTACTGTCACCTGATAACCTGCTGTTGACTTTCATTGAGTCATTGACTTTCTGGACAATAGTGACACAGACCCCCTGACTGTGACCGTGCCAAGCAGCCAACTGACCATATTTGAACCTCTGAACTGAGATCTGAAAATGCTAGTGACTTTCTATACCGGGTCCTCTTGACTGAGAACAGTACACTTAGACATTGAAACATGGACATTTGATTGATGCACAAGCAGTGCATTTGCTGTACGTGCTGCTGGCACATGCTATAACTGTGAGATTGATATAGCACGGTGCTATCACTCTCTTGATCACTGCTGCCAAGAATGAGAATCTGTCTGGCTTTGTATCTAGGCTAAACAGAAAGGCAAGACAAAAGTACTAACAGCCTTTAAAGGCAGATGAAAAGCATTGCAAGGCAAGGCCAGGATACTGTGAACATCTAGATTGGCACAAATTGAGTGTGTGATAAATGAGCAAGTCAGCAGCCTGAGATACTACTTAGTCCAAGTAGTTAATCCATTAGGTGGGTGCCTACCTCTGGATGAAAAGTATCCTGGCAGCAGCAATGAAGGATGTCAGTACATTCCAAAATGCAACACTGAAGAGCAGAACTGTACTGTGTGGATCATATATGTGTCATGAAGTTGCAGTGAGGCTAGTACATGTCAGATTCCAAAGTCCATGAGTAGGTGATACATGCTGTCACTTTCTTGAGATGTTGGCTCCTGCTGTTCAAGATGAAGGTATGGAGGAGCAATTGGTGAATTGTCAGTCTGTCTAGCTCCTCCTGACTCTGCCAGGCCAAGGCAGTTAGACCCACTAGCCGTATATTACTGATCTGATGGTGGAGTCACTGTATTAACATATACTACATTGGATATTCATTTTCATTATCCAGTATAAACTCCTGTCACATGAAGTAAATGGTTACTCTGATTTTAAATTTCCTTAATGCATTAATATTGAAAATTTGTGAACAGAAAACTCTGTCTTACTTCACAGAAAGCATGGTGGGCTGATCAGTATTCAGCTGGAGTGTTCCGTGCCATCTCTCATACATTAGGCAACAGCTATGGGACAGGAGGCCTACCTACAGGTACTAAAATGTATCAAACTACATCAATCAGATATAAAGTTAAATAAAGATCAAGTATTCTTATAAGATTTCCATAAATGTCTCCTAAAGAAAAGTAAGTATTTTACTTTTGAGCAATGATATTGTTTGAAGAGAATCAAATATCAGCTTGTGAATTAGTTGCTGTAAGATGACATACAAGATCCTTTACCTATGGAGAGGATTTTTCAGATGGTTTAGATTTTCGAGTTTTGTTGTAATTTATGTTAGAATGTACAATATCATGTCTCCCTTCATAATAACTTTCCAATACAATGACTAATTCAGTTTGTCTTGGAATCCAGTTGATACATTTATGAACTAAAAGACAGATTCCTGCCAGTTAAAATTTACATTTTACAGTTGCTTCAGGAATGGAAATATTTGGGTTTACTTTGAAAAATATTGCAGTATCATACACAAATATACAACATTCCTGATGAAGGACTTATGCCCGAAACGTCAATTCTCCTGCCCCTCGGATGCTGCTTGACCTGCTGTGCTTTTCCCGCACTACACTCTCGACGTACATATACAACACACAAAGACCTTCAGCAAAAGTAGAGGAGATGGTGAACATCTAACCTGTTCTAAGGCCGTCTGAAATAACTCCACGGAGACCAGTATCCCATCACTAAATCACCCTTTATTTACACATGCTTAGTACATGGACTGCTAGGGAAGTGATTGCTGAGCCCCTTGCTGAGATATTTGTATCATTGATAGTCACAGGTAAAGTGCTGGAAAACTGGAGGTTGGCTAACGTGGTACCACTATTTATGAAAGTTGGTAAGGAAAAGCCAGGGAACTATAGCCCAGTGAGCCTGACAATAGTGGTGGGCAAGTTGTTGGAGGGAATCCTGAGGGACAGGATTTACATGCATTTGGAAAGGTAAGGACTGATTAGGGATATTCAATATGGCTTTATGCGTGGGCTGTCATGTCTCACAAACTTGATTTAATTTTTGGACAAATAACAAAGAAAACTAATGAGGGCAAAGCAGTAAATGTGATCTATATGGACTTTGCAAAAGTGAGGACTGCAGATGCTGGAAATCAGAGTCTAGGTTAGAGAGTTAAAAATCACACAACACCAGGTTATAGGCCAACAGGTTTAATTGGAAGGCCACTAGCTTTTGGAGCGTCGCTCATTCATCAGGTGATAGTGGAGGGCTCAATCCTAAAACACAGAATTTATAGCAAAAATTTACAGAGTGATGTAACTGAAAT
Source organism: Chiloscyllium plagiosum (assembly GCF_004010195.1). NCBI lineage: Eukaryota > Metazoa > Chordata > Chondrichthyes > Orectolobiformes > Hemiscylliidae > Chiloscyllium > Chiloscyllium plagiosum. Next base: position 48,805,706 of record NC_057721.1, read on the forward strand.
TATACATTGAAAAACTGATTGTCTGTTAAGCCTTTCACCTGTTAGAATACCATGATAGTTTCACTTCTTTCGTGTGTAAATCACAAAACTTTTTTTTAAAAAGTTGCATTCTCAGGTTAGCTGTTAACAATGGTGACAGCTAGACAATGTGTTAAAGGTGTTAGCCCCCTGTGTTCTCTGTCTATGCCATGATGTTTAGATTGATTCTAATCTGAAAAAGTGAGATAACGGAGTTTTACATGAATTCATGCAGTTTTTGAACAAAGTTCAATGTAACCCTGCAAGTACAAATTCACCACACAAAATATATGTGTGTATGTGGGTCTTTGTCTGTCTGTGTGAATGTGTGTGTCTGTCTGGGTTTGGGGTTGTGAGTGTGAGAAAGTGTATGTGTGTGTGTGTAGTGAGTGTAGAGTGTCTTAAGTCTGTGAGGGGGTGCATGTGTGAGTGTGGGAGTGTGTGTGTCTGTAAGGGTGTGTGTGGGTGTCTGTGTACACATCTGTGTATATGTGCGTCCGTGTGTATGTGTGTACAGGAGTGCCTGTGTGTGTGTGTAGGAGTATGTGTGTGTGTGTATAGTGCAATGGTGGTCATCTGTAATGTGACATGAACCCAAGGTTCCGGTTGAGGCCCTCCCTATGGGTACCAAACTTAGCTTTCAGCCTCTGCTCGGCCACTTTTCGCTGCTGCCTGTGTCCACCTTGGAGGATGGTCACCTGAAGGTCCGAGGCTGAATGTCCGGGACCATTGAAGTGTTCCCCAACTGGGAGGGAACCCTCCTGTCTGTTGATTGTTGTGCGGTGCCCATTCATCCGTTGTCGTAGCCTTTGCTCGGTTTCCCCAATGTACCATGCCTCCGGGCATCCTTGCCTGCAACGTATAAGATAGATAACATTGGCTGAGTCACATGAGTACCTGCCATGTACAAGGTGGGAGGTGTCCCCACGCGTAATGGTGGTATCTATGTCCACACTCTGACACGTCTTGCAGCGCCTACCGTGACAGGGTTGTATGGAGTTGTCCTGAGAGCCGGGCAGCTTGCTACAAACAATGATCTGTTTGAGGTTTGCCGGTTGTTTAACAGCAAGTAGTGGAGGTGTGGGGAAGGTGAGGTGCTCATCCTCATTGACAATGTGTTGCAGGTCATGAAGAACATGACATAGTTTTTCAGCTCCCGGGAAATACTGAACAACGAAGGGTACCCTGTCGGTTGCAGCACGTGTCTGTCTCCTGAGGAGGTCATTACAGTTCCTTGCTGTGGCACATCAGAACTGGCGGTTGATGAGTTGGGCATCGTACCCCATTCTTGTGAGGGCATCCCTGAGTACTTCCAGGTGTCCGTCACTTTCCTCCTCATCTGAGCAGATCCGGTGTATGCGTAGAACCTTGGGTTCATGTCACATTACAGGTGACCACCATTGCACTATACACACACAAGCAGATACTCCTACACACACACTCACACACACAGGAACTCCTGTACACACATACACACGGACACACATATACACAGACGCGCACACAGACACCCACACACATCCGTACAGACACACACGCTCCCACACTCACACATGCACCCCCTCACAGACTTTAGACACTCTACACTCACTATACACACACACATACACTTTCTCACACTCACAACCCCTAACCCAGACAGACACACGCACAGACAAAGACCCACATACACACATATATTTTGGGGGGTGAATTTGTACTTTCAGGGTTACATTGTACTTTGCTCAAAAACTGCATGCATTCATGTAAAACTCCGTTATCTCACTTTTTAGATTAGAATCAATCTAAACATCATGGCATAGACAGAGAACACAGGGGGCTAACACCTTTAACACATTGTCTAGCTATCACCATTGTTAACAGCTAACCTGAGAATGCAACTTTTTAAAAAAAGGTTTTGTGATTTACACATGAAAGAAGTGAAACTATCATGGTATTCTAACAGATGAAAGGCTTAACAGACAATCAATTTTTCAACGTATAATTTCAGTTACATCACACTGTAAATTTTTGCTATAAATTCTATGTTTTAGGATTGAGCCCTCCACTATCACCTGATGAAGGAGAGACGCTCCAAAAACTAGTGGCCTTCCAATTAAACCTGTTGGCCTATAACCTGGTGTTGTGTGATTTTTAACTTTGTACACCCCAGTCCAACACCAGCATATTCAAATCATAGGTTAGAGAGGTTCTGGAAAAGCACCACCTGGTCAGGCAACTCCTCAGATGCTGCCCGACCTGCTGTGCTTTTCCAGCACCACTCTAATCTGGACTCTGTACCACTTCAATAAGACTCTACACGGACTTCAGTAAGGCGTTCAACAAGTTTCCTCCTGGTAGTCTAGTTAACAAGTTTAGATCTCATGGAATATAGGGAGAACTAACTATTTGGATACTGAGCTGGCTTGAAGTTGAAGACAGAGGATAGTGGTGAAGGGTTGTTTTTCAGACTGGAGGTCTGTGACCAGTGGTGTTCTACAAGGATCGGTACTGGGTCCACTGCTTTTCATCATTTATATAAATGATTCGGATGTGAACATGGGAGATATAATTAGTAAATTTGCAGATGACACCAAAATAGGAGGTGTAGTGGACAGCGAAGAAGGTTATCTCAGAGTGCAACAGGATTTTGCTCAGATGGGCCAACGCGCTGAGGGGTGGCAGATGGAGTTTAAATTAGGTAAATGTGAGATGCAGTATTTTGGAAAGGCAAATCAGAGCAGGACTAATATACTTAATGGTAAGGTCCTCAGGAGTGTTGCTGAACAAAGAGATCTTGGAGTGCAGGCTCATAGTTCATTGAAAGTGGAGTCGCAGGTGGATAGGATAGTGAAGAAGTATTTGGTATTTTTTCCTTTATGGGACAGGGCATTGAATATGGAGTTGGGAGGTCATGTTGCAGCTGTACAGGACATTGGTTAGGCTGTTTTTGGAATAATGAGTGCAATTCTGGTCTCCTGTCAGAAGGATGTTGTGAAACTTGTAAGGATGTTGCTAGGGTTGGAGAATTTGAGCTACAGGGAGAGGCTGAATAGGCTGGGGCTGTTTGCCTGGAGGGTCGAAGGCTGAGGGGTGACCTTATAGAAGTTTATGAAATCATGAGGTGCATGGTTAGGGTATATAGACAAGGTCTTTTCCTTGGGGTGGGGGAGTCCAGAACTAGAGGGTGAGAGGGGAAAAATTTAAAAGGGATCTAAGGGGCAACTTTTTCATGCACAGTGTGGTGCATGTACAGAATGAGCTGCCAGAAGAGGTGGTGGAGGCTGGTACAATTACAACATTAAATAGGCATCTGGATGGGTACATGAATAGGAAATATTTAGAAGTATATGGGACAATCCTGGCAAATGAGACCAGATTAGGTTAGAATATCTGGCCGGCATGGATGAGTTGCACCAAAGGGTCTGTTTCTGTTCTGTACATCTCTATGACTCTGACCAGCTATCTTAGAGTCAATCTTAGAGTGAGGAGAATTCCTGAGACTCCTGCTTATAGGGCTCCCTGATTGGCCCAGGTTAACAGCCCCAATCAGGGATCTCATACTCAACAAGATCCATTTGGCCAACCTTATTCCAATCACTACACCCTCTTATTTGTTCTCTTATTAAACACTTTAAATATCTGAGAATAGTTGGGGATAGATCACCTTCGAAATAGATGATCTTTCTATCTTTTAAAGAAGTAGCTAATCTCTTAATGTTGCTTTTAACAGTCTATCAGCTCTCTACAATATAGTGGTTTCAATCATAAATCTATTTTGTTACATTCAATGCCAAGAAATTAGCAGGAAAAACAATTTACAAGTTGCAGATATTGCTTAACAATAAAAGTGTTTCTCAATAATTACAATTGATGCAGTGAAGTATCTTATATTAAACTATCTTACAGAATTAACAGAGGTTGCAGTCACGGTGGTCAGTATGATTTCTGGAGCTCTGATGCATACAATAATGGTGGCAAATGTGGCAGATATGGTATTAAATGCAGATGTTCCAGGACGAATGTACAGAGAGAAGGTTTGTGAAATTTAAAGTCGGAAAATGCTTTTGCCCAGTTAAATTTTAGAGACATGCACGACAAAGTCTAATCTTTCTGTTTTCAGCTCATGAATCTTTCTGTATAAAGTCATCTTAAGATTTTCAGAGAGTAAACTTGAATTTTTAATTGATACCTAATATTTAAATGCAGTTGTTTTTGATCCGATTTGAACTATATAAATTGATGTTTGAAAATAGCATATGTTTCAAACATGTTTATTAAATCACCTCATGGAGGAGTGATCAACAGAATCTATGTAGGGCTGAAAGCACCAAATAGACTGTGACTTACATCAATAGGAAAGGTTCCTGTACCCCAAATATACTAATATCTGCAATGCAGAACATTGGGAAATTGAATGTATAATTGCCATTGGTATTAGTGCTGACACTACAATTATTTATATGTATAAATGACTTGGATGAGGAAAATAAATGTACTATAGCTAAGTTTGCAGATGACACAAAAATAGTAGAAAAGCAAGTGGCAAGGATGCCAAACAGAGTCTGCAGAGGAATATAGACAGGTTAAGCAAGTGAGCAAAAAGCTTGGCAGATGGAATATAATATGGAAAAATGTAAGATTATGCATTTAGCAAGAAGAATAGAAAAACTGAAAATTAGTTAAATGAAGAAAGACTGCAGGAAGCTACAAATAGATTTTGGAGTCCTTGTGAATGAATCAGAAAAGGCTAGCATTGAAATTCAGTGGGCAATAGAGCAAGTAAATAGAATGTTTGCCTTTATTTCGTAGGGAATGGAATATAGAAGTAGTGGGAGGTGGCTTATTAAAACTATACAAGGTACTAGTCAGACTATGGCTGGAATACTGTGAACAGTTTTAGGCCCCTTATCCAAGGAAAGATATACTGGAATTAAAGTGAATCCAGAGAAGGTTCACATGACTGATACCAGATATACAGGCTGTCTTATGAGGAGAGGTTGAGTAGGTTGGGCCTGTACTTATTGGAATTTAGAAGAATGAGAGGCAACCTTATTGAAGCATACAAAAATCTTGGAGGTTTTGACAGAATAGATTGTGTCCCCTTTTGAGATAGTCTAGGACCAGAGGGCATAATCTCAGAATAAGGGGTCGCATATTTAAAACAGAAATGTGGAGGAATTTCTTCTCAGCCTCTTGAATCTATGAAATTCTTTACCACAGATGACTTTTGAGGCTGGGTCAATTGTGTATATTCAAGGGTGAGATAGACAAATTGTTTTATCAGTAATAGAATCAAGGACTGTGAGGAAAGAACAGGAATGTAGAGTTGAGGGTTATCAGATAAACCTAATTTCGTTGAATGGTGGATCAGACTGAATGGGCTGAATGGCATACTTTTGCTCCTACATCTTCCAGTCTTCTGAATACAACACATGTACCTTCAGCATGCTGGAGAAATTACGCATGATGTAATTATTTACCAAGGATAAGCAATGACCATGGAACAGGAGGTGTCCCAAAACATAAGCTTGTCATCCTGGTTGAAGAACATCACAACTGTGTACAGGTAGCCACCAAACATTTGACAATTCTTCAACCCTCTGCCCTTCACTTCCTTCTCTCCACATTAGATTTCACTATTCATTGAAAAATTCAAACCAAGTTTGTTAACTGTTCCATATTTGATTTTGATTGCAAAGGGCAACAGACCAAAGAATAAGAATGTAACAGAAGTTTATTTCAATGAATAGTTGAACACAAATTGGTTTTCAAAATCAGCAAGATACGATGAACAGCAAAATTATCACTGCTATACATAAACAATAACATTTACACCCTTCTCCACAACACTGTATATTGGAATATGTGAAAAATCATAAAAATGTTGACTTTGCATAAATTCTCTATGGAACCCTACCTTATTACTGAAATACATAATTTCAGATGGAGCCATCTATTGCCGCAGAACCAAGAGTACATATTCAAACTCTGTACAATTCTTGCTGCAATGAAAACATAGATTTCATTTTAAAATATTTTTCTACCTACTGTTGCAATTTTCAGTCAGACTTCAACTCTGATGTGTTTGCTTGCTCTCTTTCCATGGACACTGCCAGATCCGCTGTAGTCTCCAGCATTTGTGGTTTTCAGTACAGATTCCAGCATCTACAGTAATTTGCTCCTCCTTTAATTTCTACTTTATTTTCTAATTTCCATGCAATTCTGCCACAATATTTTTAAAAATAAAATAGAGGTGGATATGTGCTAGAAATTTTCCAATTGAGGTATAAAGAGTACACACTACCAATAATGGTGGGTTCAGTTCTGGATAAGTCTTCAGCTACTGTGTGGAATGTTGTAGCCATTGTGTCAAAAATGACAGAAGTGAGGTAACCTGGCTTGTATATTCAAAAACTGTCTCACTGTCTTGCAGTTAGATTTTGGGTCAGATTATAAACACGCAATCTCTATTTAAATCCAGGAAAAGCCTGGTGCTGTTTCTTCAAATTGTCCACACACACCTGGGTTGAAATACATAAATTTTCATCTCAAAAGTTTCCTGACTTCAGACAGTTGGGAAAAGAACATCGATGTCAGTAGTTCTCCCTCACCTTGTTTGTAACATTTAACATTATCGTTTTTTGCAATCAGTTTCATTACTGACTCAATACTTTCTAGATAACATCAGAATTTTTTTTAAAATGAATTTGACTATTCTGGTTAAAGACTGAGCAGAACTAGAGCTCAAAACCAATGTTCTTACAGCCCTGTATCTAGAATTCACAGTGTGATTCAAGATAATGAAATCTGCCATTTTTATTAACTTGCTCAATTTATATTAAATGGTTATGTTTTACTGACCCTTTTTTGAGTATATACACAAATTAATGCAACACAATGTGTTACAGTCACTATTGAAAATATATCCCACTGTGTTTTCGCATAGGTGGTAACATGGGAACAATACCAAACAGCTGCAGATGTAAAAATGTAATTTTCATTTAATGTATTGATACTTTTGTTGATGTGCAGGGAGCTCTTGTGGTATAGTCATAGTGTCCCTACCTCTGTGACAGAAGGCCTGGGAGAAAGTGAGGACTGCAGATGCTGGAGATCAGAGCTGAAAAATGTGTTGCTGGAAAAGCGCAGCAGGTCAGGCAGCATCCAAGGAGCAGGAGAATCGATGGTTCGGGCTTATGAAGAAGTGCTTATGCCCAAAATGTCGATTCTCCTGCTCCTTGGGTGCTGCCTGATCTGCTGCGCTTTTCCAGCAACACATCTTTCAGCTCAGAAGGCCTGGGCTCAAGTTCAACTTGTTTCAGAGGTGTGTCATAAGATGTCTGAATAGGTTAATTAAAAATATCTACATTTAAAATACATCTAATTTTTATGTTCTGCTTCCTTAATTTTAGGATTAGTTCTCACTTGCATAGGCAGAATTTAATTCCTAAGGCAAATTAAAAAATAGAGAACTACATGAGCATCACAACATAATTATAAGAGTGTGATCATTTTAGTCTGGTTGCTAAATTTCAACATTGTAAATTAATTAGAACAGCACAGCACAGGAACATGCCCTTCACCAACCATGTCTGGGCTGCCCATGATACTATTCTAAACTAATCCTATCTGCCTGCGCATGATCCATTTATCTGTATTGCCTGACTGTTAATGTCTAGATTAGAGTGGTGCTGGAAAAGTACAGCAGGTCAGGCAGCATCCGAGGAGCAGGAAAATCGATGTTACGGGCAAAAGTCCTTCATCTGACTGTTAATGTGTCTGTCTAAGTATCTTTTAAAAGTTGCAATTGGAGCTGCTCTACCATCTCCAATGGCAGAGTGTTCCAGGCACCTACCACTCTCTTTGTAAAACCTTTGTTCACACATTTCCTTTAAACTTTTTCCCTCTTACCTTAAACTTATGTGCTCTAGTATTTGACATTATCACTCTGGAAAAAAATCTCCAAATATCCACCCTATCCTTGCCTCTCATAATTTTATGTATTTTTATTAGGCTGCTCCTCAGTCTTTGTCAAGAGTGTGGTGCTGGAAAATCACAGCAGGTCAGGCAGCAGCTGAGGAGCAGGAGAATTGACGTTTCAGGAATAAGCCCTTCATCAGGAATGAGCCTTATGGGCTGGGGGGCTGAGAAATAAATGGGAGAGGGTGGGACTTGGGGGAAGGTAGCTGAGAATGTAATATGTTGATGAAGGTGGGTGAGAAGGTGAAAGGTCAGAGAGGAGGGTGGAGCGGATAGATGGGAAAAATGATGGACAGGTCAAGAGGGCAGTGCCAAATTGAAGGCTTGGGACTGGGATAAAGTGGGGAGAGGGGAAACGAGGAAACTGCTGAAATCAACATTAATCCCATGTGGTTGCAGGGTCCCAAGGCGGAAGATGAGGTGCTCTTCCTCCAGGCGTCGGGGATTAGGATTTGGAGACGGAGGAGACGCAGGATCTGCAAGTCCATGGTGGAGTGGTAGGGGGAGTTGAAGTATTCAGCCATGGGGCGATGGGGTTGGTCGGTGCAGGTGTCCCAGAAATGTTCTCTGAAATGATCCGCACGTTGGCGTCGTGTGTTTCTGATGTAGAGGAGACCACATTGGGTGCAACAGATACAGTAGATGACATTGGTGGAAGTGCAGCTAAATTTCTGTTGGATGTGGAAGGATCCTTTGGAGCTTTGGAGAGAGGGGGTGTGGGTGCAGGTTTTGTATTTCCTGCAGTGGCAGGGGAAGGTGCCAGGAGTGGGGTGAGAGCTGAGTGGGATGTGTGGATCTGACAAGGGAGTCATGGAGGGAATGGTCTCTCTGAAACGCAATAGGGGTTGGGAGGGAAATATATCCCTAGTGGTGGGGTCTATTTGTAGGTGGTAGAAATGGTGGAGGATGATGTGATGTATACGGAAGCTGGTGGGATAGAAAGTGAGGACCGGTGTGGGGAGTGGGTGGTCTATCCTTATTGTGAATTAAGCGGTGGGATTCAAGGGCAGAGGTGTGGGAACTGGAGGAGATGCGCTGGAGGGCATTATTACCACATAAGAGGGGAAATTGTGGTCTTTGAAGAACGAGGCCATCTGGGATTTTCTATGGTGGAATTGGTCATCCTGGGAACAGATGCCGTGGAGAGGGAGAGTTGGAAATAAGGGATGACGTTTTTACAGAAGGCAGGGTGGGAGGAGGTGCAGTCCAGGTAGCTGTGGGGGTCCGTGGGTTTATAGTAGATGTCCATAGTTAGTCGGTCGCCAGAGATGGAGATGGAGAGGTCAAGGAAGGGGAGGGAGGTGTCCGAGATGATCCAGGTGAATTTGAGGTCAGGGTGAAAGGTGTTCATGAAGTTGTTGAACTGTTCAACCTCCTCTTGGGAGCATGAGGTAGTGCCGATACAGTCATCAATGTAGTGGAGGAAAAGGTGCTGGCGTAGCTGCGGAAAATTAACTGTTCCATGTACCTGACAAAGAGGCAGGCATAGCTAGGGCCCATGCGGGTGCCCATGGCTACCCCTTTGAAGAGGGAGGATTATAAGGAGAAGTTTTAAGGGTGAGAACCAGTTCAGCCAGGCAGATGAGGGTAGCAGTGGAAGGGTACTGGTTGGAAAGGCATGAGGGGAAGAAATGGAGGGCTTGGAGGCCTTTGTCGCGGCGAATAGATGTAGACAGGGACTATAAGGCATATGGGGTCGGGGAAACAAGAGTCTTGGAGGAGGTGGAAAGCGGGGGTGGTGTCCCGAATGTAGGTGGGAGGTTCCTGGACTAAGGGGGATAGGATGGTGTCAAGGTGTGCAGAGATGATTTCAATGGGATAGGAGCAGGCTGAGACAATGGGTCGACTGGGGAAGTCAGCTTTGTGAATCTTCGGTAGGAAGTAGAATCAGGCGGTACATTTTCAATCTACATTTTCATCAAATCTCTCAAACTTAGTTTAGCCTAAGCCCATTTGCACATGGCTCAGGTTATAGTGCAGAGATTACAACCTTTGAGGTTATGCTTCTAAATTTGGTGCCTAGCTCCACATCCTGCATCCTGGCTGTGCAGAACCTCTTTCCTCTTTTTACCTACGTCAATGATGCCTGTAATGGGCCACAACAATTGGATCTTCAGCCCTCCTGCTGCAAGTTCTACTCCTGCCCGAACCAAATATCCTTAACTCCTCGCACCAGAAGATAAAAACACCATCTGAAATCATTCTCTTTGCTGCTGAAGCCAATTTCAACCTCCCTGACTGTACTGTCTCCCACTGCCAGTAAATTTCCTTTGCAGAACCCTCTCCTGTGGCTTGAAAGACTTCTGTGCCTCGGTGCCTTGGTCATTTCACTCAGCCATCGCTCAGCTTCTCCCCCATCCCACTCTGTCAATCAAACAAACTAACAGAGCCTCAAATCTGAAAATGTGTTGCTGGAAAAACGCAGCAGGTCAGGCAGCATCCAACGAGCAGGAGAATCGACGTTTCGGGCATGAGCCCTTCTTCAGGAAAAGCCACAGGAGAGGGTTCTGCAAAGGAAATTTACTGGCAGTAGGAGACAGTACAGTCAGGGAGGTTGAAATTGGCTTCAGCCTGACCTGCTGCGTTTTTCCAGCAACACATTTTCAGCTCTGATCTCCAGCATCTGCAGTCCTCACTTTATCCTAACAGAGCCTCAAACCTGTTGGGACTATTGCAGATGTTAACATTTCTGCACTTCTATCCTGTGGGTCCCTTGATCTTCCTTGCTTGTAGTCACACCCTCCTGTCTCTGATCTGTGACCATATCAGAACAGTCTATATTTCACCCTCCAGCTCAAAATCTGTGCTGCTTGAATGCTTTACACTTAGCCCATCAGTAGGCCAACACAAGTAGGCCATTGAGACCATCATCTGCTCTGCTATTCAAGGAGATTGTGGCTAATCTGATCATCCTCAACTCAATTTTCCTGCCTTTTCTCCCATAACCACCAATTTCCTTACTGATTATAAATTTATCTCTGTCAGCCTTGAATATACTTAAATAACCCAATCTCAACAGTCCTATGCCACAAAGAATTCTACAAATTCACTCCCCTGTAAGAAGAAATTCCTCTTTATCTCTGTCTAAAATAGGAGACCCTTTATTTTGAGATTATATTCCCTGGTCCTACACTCCACAAGGGAAAACAACTCTCCACATCTATCCTGTCAAGTCCCCCAAAAATCTCACATGTTTCAATGAGGTCTCCTCTCATTCTTCTAAACTCCAATTCTAAACTCCAGGTCCAACCTCTGAAACCTTTCCTCATACCTGGGATCAGCCAGGTGAATCTGGACTGCCTTCAATACCAGTACATCTTTCTTTAGATAAGGAGCCCCAAAACTATTCAGTTTAACACACTTACGTGCAAGTGGTCAGTGCAAACACACACTCCCCACTGTTATGGGGGTGAATGAGAGCTGACTGCGTGGAAGAATGTGAGCACAGGAGGGTTCTAATTTTTGGAGTGACTTCTAATGCATAGGGAGGCATTGGCCTAGTGGTAGTTTTACTATAGTATTACTCCAGACACTGAGCTAATGTTGTGGGGACCAAGTTCGAATCAAATCATGGTAGATAATGGAATTTGTCTTCAATAAAGATTCTGGAATTAAGAGTCCATGAAATTAAGGGTCCGTAAACTAATGTTGACCCATGAAACCATTGTCAATTGTCAGAAAAACAGATTTGGTTCATTAATGTCCTTTAGGAAGGAAATCTGTCATCCTTACCTGATCTAGCCTGCATGTGACTCCAGACCCACAGCAATGTGGTTGACTCTTAATTGCCCTCAGGGCAACAAGGGATAGGTAATAAATGCTGGCCTAGCCAGAGGTGCCCACATCTCATAAGTGAATTTAAAAAAGTTTGGGAGACATGTCTCATAGACTAATCAAGCAACAGCATGACAAAGTTATACTCACAGAATCAAACCTTACAGACAATATCCCAGATATCACCATCCCTGGATATGTCCTGTCCCACCAACAGGACAGGCTAGCAGTGGTGACAACACTGTGTCACACAGTCAGGAGGGAGCTGCCCTGAGAGTCCTCAACATCGACTCTGGACCCCATGAAGTCTCATGGCTTCAGATTAAACATGGGCAAGGAAACCTCCTGCTGATTATGTTGTACCATCTTCCTTTGGCTGTTGAACCAGTACTCCTCCACAAATAACGCAAGTACAATTCTGCTGCTGCTGGTGGTCCACACATCTTGTGGATGGCCAAATGAGTTGCTAGATCTGTTTCAAGTCTGTCCCATTGATGGGACACAACACGATGGATGGTATTCTTAATGTGAAGGCAGGACTTTGTCTCCACAAGAACTGCGTGGTGGTCACTCTTACCAATCTGATGGCTGCAGATTTATCTGTCCATGACAGTATTGGGAAAAATGACCAATATACAGTCCTTTGTGGAGATAAAGTTCTGCCTTCACATTGAGAATACTCTCCATCATGTTGTGCAGTACTATCAATGGGACAGATTTGAAACAGATCCAGCAACTCATCTGGCCATCCATGAGGTGTGTGGCCACCAGCAGCAGCATAATCTGTAATCTCATGGCCCAGCATATTCCCCCACTCAACCATGACTGTCAAACCAGTATCAACCCTGGTTTAATGGAGAATGCAGCCGGAGCAGCACTAGGCATACCTAAAAATGAGGAGGCAAACTGGTGAAGCTACCAAACAGGATTACTTGCATGACAAATGATAGACAGAGCAAATGATAGACAGAGCTAAGCAATCCCACGACCAAAAGAATGCTTCAAATATCCTAACATTCAAGAATATGGGACAAGTGAGTGAAATTGAGATTTAATGTTAGTTATATCGGTGCAGACTCAATGGAACAAAGGGCTTTTTGTGCACTGTATGAATTTGTGAATCAAATCTAAGCTGTGCAGTCCTGCCACATCCCATCACGAATGGGTGGTGGACAATTAAACAACTCACTGGAGGAGGAGGCTCCCAATAAATATCCCCATCCTCAATGATGGAAGAGCCCAACACATCAGTGCAAAGTATAAGGCTGAAGCATTCACAGCAATCTCAGCCAGAAGTGCCAAGTTAATGATCCATCTCGGCCTCCTCCACTGGTTCCCAGCATTACAGATGCCAGTCTTCAACCGATTTGATTCACTCCACATGCTATCAATAAATGATTAGAGATACTGGATATTGCGAAGGACCTTGAAAACATTCTGGCAATATTACTGAATACTTATGCTTCAAAATTTGCCACAGCCCCAGCCAAGCTTTTCCAGTACAGTTAGAACATTGGCATCCACCCGTCAATGTGGAAAGTTGTCCTGCACTCAAAAAGCAGGACAAATCGAACTGACCAATAACTGCACCATCAGTCTACTCTCGATCACCAGTAAAGTGATGTCAGGTGTCATCAGCTATGGAATTCAGCATTTTTATTCATGGTTAAACCAAGTATGCCATAAGGTCAGAAGCTGAATGGCCCTGGCGGAACCCGAACTGGGTATCACTGATAAGGTTAGTGCTTAGGGATTAGAGCTTGAAGAACTTTTTTTTTATTTTGTCATTTAGCTGTGCCAAGTGGAAGAGTACACAAGGAATAAGAGATTGCCTCGGCATCTACGGATGAAGATTTCAAACTATTACAGAGAACGTTTTCATGGGAAATGGTTTAATCAAGAAGCGATAATTTCCGAGATGACAGAATATCTGAAAGAGGTACTGAACGGTGATAAAATGTGTATAGAATTCTGAATTTCAAGGGAGCCAGAAGTTTCAAAACTGTAAAGAATTATTTAAAATACTTCAAAATGCTAAAAAAGATCAACTATTTCAAGTGCAAATGAAATGGAAATACAAGACTTTTGGAAGTCATTTTTGAAAATGATGCTGAGGTCATTTAATGTTCACACACTCAGTTAATTAGTTTCTATAGAGTTCTAAATATTATTTCTTACCTCTAAACATCTTGGTGTACACATGATTTGATAAGCATCTGGAAAATTAAATTCTATGTAAGTTTTGCCTCGATTGTAAGAACAAGTTTTGATATATTTTGGCTACAATGGGTGGAACCCTATAAGGGTCTGAGTGAGATGGGATGTGTAAGATGTGAGGCAGAAACAGATAAGAAGCCCGGCATGGCCTATCATGACACTATTCTCTTGCTATTAGAAAATGGCAGGAACAGTGCCGAGGAGGGACTGAGAAAGTGTCAGTTTGATGGGTGTCAACACAGGATTCATGTTTGCTGGTCACACAACATTGTAATGTCAAATACATGAAACAGCAGTTTTCAAAGCCCAGCTACATTTAATTTGCAAATATTTCATTGCAGTTTGCTGTGAGTGCAAAGTGAGGGTGCTTAGGGGTTAGATGCTGGTCAAAGGCAATTTGCAGCATGCAATTGATGCTTGCAACTTAAAGTCAGGCATCTTAATAATGTGGAAATCAACAACATTGATGTTACATAAAGCCAATGCTAGCTGAAGGGGAACCACTGTTAGTCTAACTTCCAAGGGTCTTATGTGAGGCACAAAACATCTCACCCCATCTACTGTGTACGTGATTTTTTTTAGATTAGATTCCCTACAGTGTGGAAATAGGCCTTTCGGCCCAACTAGTCCACACCGACCTTCCGAAGACTAACCCACCCAGACCCATTTCCCTCTGACTAATGCACCTAACACTATGGGCAATTTAGCATGGCCAATTCACCTGACCTGCACATCTTTGGACTGTTATGGTGTATTGGATTGGGTGCAGTGAGAGGTTGAGCGTTCGTTGTTTTGAGGATGGTGGAGTGCTACAGGCATTCCCTTCTTGATGACATTGATTAGATTAGATTACTTACAGTGTGGAAACAGGCACTTCGGCCCAACAAGTCCACACCGCCCCGCCGAAGCGCAACCCACCCATAATCCTACATTTACCCCTTACCTTACACTACGGGCAATTTAGCATGGCCAATTCACCTGACCTGCACATCTTTGGACTGTGGGAGGAAACCGGAGTACCCGGAGGAAACCCACGCAGACACGGGGAGAACGTGCAAACTCCACACAGTCAGTCGCCTGAGGCGGGAATTGAACCCGGGTCTCTGGCGCTGTGAGACAGCAGTGCTAACCACTGTGCCACCGTGCCGCCCACAAACTGGAATTCTGGCTTGCTAGTCCAGTGACATTACCACTATGTCATCACCTCCCCTCACCTCCCCTGACTGTGCTCACTCAGTCAGTACAGCACCTTCACTAAGTATTTGCAGAGGCCAACCTGAATGTGGATGGATGATAGATATGCGTCTCTCATTATCTGGGTGCAGCATGTCTCACCGTATGGGGAAATGTGCTCAGCCCTCAACTGCAGGGCATGTCACCAATGACTGTTCTGAAATACAAAAATCTCTTTCGCTCCTTCTGTTCCCATTTTGGATCTTTTCCATCAGGATTGGAGGGTCCTGCGAGTGGTGGCATGTTAATCATTCTGGCTGCCTGCCCACGAAGGTGAAGGTGGATACAGGGCCTGTAATGCCCCTCAAGGTGCATAGTGTACAGTGGAGGCCCAGAATTTTCTGGTCACAACTCTGTTTTTTGGGCAAGAGCAAAATGCAGTGTTGGTACAGGTTTCACATGTCCCAGGACAATATAGCGAAACTATGCTGAATGCTGGACTGCGAGATAAGAATTGCTTATTCTCCTGGTGGTTATGAATGTCACTGCTATACTGAACTTTATTGATACTGGCTCCTTCCAGTAAGCAAAGTGTGATATATCTCATTCGTCTACCCACAAATGCATCAAGATAGTGACTGATGCCATTTATGCAGGTTGGCAGCAGTTCAGTTTATTCCCTATGATGAGATCATTGCTGCACACTGGGCAGTAGAACTCAGTTATATAACTTACTGACTCTGGTTCCCTTGTGGTGTAAATTGTTTGTTCTAGTTCACCACAACCTGACAATGACAACCATCCAAACTGATGGTTGGGATATTAAAAGTTAATTATCATGCTCTAAAGATAATGACTGGATCTGTTGCCTAATATGAAAGCATGATATGACACTTTAGATCTATATAAGACAGGCTGTGAAACAGCATTTTATACAGAACTCCCAAAGAATGGACACCCTCGGTGAAAGTTTTCACTAAAGAAAGAACAAGGAGAAAAGCTTTCATAAATCGACCAAAGTTTTGTTGAAAGAGTTGAAACAATCTGCACATGCAGTAGTTGTAGAATTAGTGCAGCACAAGAAACTTCTGTTTCTACCCCAAAGGCTGCATTACTGACTAAGTCCACCATTATAACCTATTCAATGACAGAATCTATCACAGCTGCTGAATTCTGACTCAGATTTTCCACCCCTTCACTTTGGAAAGAGAATCTTCAAACAAGCAACAGGCTTGATAACAGACTGACCTTATCACCTTTAGACTTTCATCTTTATAAGTATCTTTTATCCTTCCTTCATATCATATTATCTGTATTTTTACTCGAGACTGTATCACTGTTTGTTACTTTCAGCTGCATGACAAACCCATTTTTGATGTTGTTTAAGGCTGAAGTTTAGCTACTGGTTATTTTTAAATTGAAACCGTTGCAAACTCAAAAGGCAACTGAATAGGTTTTACAAATTGTAGTTCATGAACAACTCTGTGGACATGCTGAAATGGTTGTGACGGTAAGGAGCAGCCATTTAATGGAGGTGGCTACTGAAAGGCAAAGATATAAACATTGGAGAACTCCCTTTCTCAGATTTTGACTTAGAATTATCCTAGTCCAGTTGAGGCAGACAACTTTCAAATTTTGTGCTGCCAAGAAACAGAGTTGAGATCAGAAAATCCTGGGCCTCCACTGTATCATATGCACCTTGATATATCCACCTTCACCTTCTTAGGTAGGCAGTCAGAATGATTAACATGCCACCACCTGCAGGACTCTCCACTCCTGGTGGAAAGAATCCAAATTTCAACAATTTCAGTGTACAGCCTTGCTTCATACTTGCTGCTGATCTGCTGCATGCCAACAGCAGGCCCGATGGTGAACATGGCTATTGCTTTTATCCGCTAATTTGCAGCACTTTAAAAGTAAAACAAAATAAAACAAAGAACTGCGGATGCTAGAGATCTGGAACAAAAACAGAAGTTTCTGTTCTGATGAAGAGTCATCGGATTTGAAACATTAATTCTGCTTTTGCCACCCACAGATGCTGCCAAACATGATGAGTTTCCCCACAATTTCTGATTTTGTATCTTGAAGGTAACCTGTCTCACTTAAAGGGGTGCTGCACTCTTTGATGTGGGGACATCCAGATGAAGCCAAAATGAATCATCCACTTGGCACTTTTGGCTGAAGATTGTTAGCTCCCCCACCATTGATGATGGGGATATTTGTGGAGCCTTCTCCAATACTGAATTGTTTAATTGCCCACCATCATTCATGGCTGAATGTGGCAAGACTGCAGAGCTTAGATCTGATCCGCTGGTTGTGGAATCTATTTGCTCTCTCTGTCATTTTCTGCTTTTGCAGTTTTGCACACAAGGAGTCCTTTGTTGTAGTTCCACGAGGATAATCTCCTGCACACTTCATCAATCCAGGGTTGACATCATGGCTTGATAGGAATGGTCGGGAGGGGGATATACCAAGCAGATTGTGTAGTAGTACAATTTTGCTGCTGCTGATAGTCCACAATGCTTCATGGATGCCCAGTCTTGAGTTGATAGGTTTGTTAAAGTCTATCCCATTTAGCATGGTGGTAATGTCACACACGTGATGGAGGGCATCTTGAATGTGAAGATAGGATTTTGTCTCCACACGGACTTTATGATGGTCACTCCTACTGATAATGTTATGGACAAATGCATCTGTGGTAAGCAGATTGGAGAGGATGTTGTCAGGTATAGTTTTTCCCTTTTAGTTTTACCCTTGTTACCTGTTGCAGATCCAGTCTGGTAGCAAGTCCTTTGGGATCTCACCAGCTTAATCAGTAGTGGTGTTGCTGAGCCATTCTTGTTGATGGATACTGACGTCCCCACCCAGTCTATGTCCTTGCTACCTTCAGTGCTTCCGCCAAGTGGTGTTCACTTTGGAAGAGTACTAGTTCGTCAGACAAGGTGAGGCGGTAATCAGCAGGTGGTTTCCTTGCCCATGTTTGATCTGATGCTATGAGAACTCATGGTGACCAGAGTCGAATTGAGGACTCCCAGGCCAACTTTCTCTTGACTGTATACTGCTATGTTTCATTTGTTCTACTGATAAAACAGGACACACCCAAATATGGTGATGGTGTTGCTTGGGACACTGTTTGTAGTGTATGATTCCAAATGTATAATTACGTTAGGCTGTTGTTTGACTTGGCTGTGAGTCAGTTCTCCCGGTTTTGGTAGTAGACCTTAGGTGTTAGCCAGGAATTTGACAGGACTGAGTTTGCCATTGTTCTTTCCAGTACCTAGGTTGTTGTTCGTGGTCTGTCCAGTTTAGTTCCTTTTTTGAGATTTTTTACTGAATGATATTCACTGCTTTTCAGGGCCCCTTGGACTGTTCTGAGTGCCTTGTTAAAATATTGGGGTCCCTCTCCCTATTCTAGATAAAATTGTTCTTTTGATTGAATATTACAATCACAACACGCTAAAAGCTCAACAATGGATTTGATTACATACGTGACATATGCCCTTTTGTAATTATGTACTGAATGTTACTATGCTAATTCTTTTGCAGTTTGTTATTGGCAGTGCTGGGGTGATGTTAATTTCCAAGAATCTTTCTTAATATATCTTTCTTGGAATGTGGTGGCACCAATCAACAACTGTATTTGTTACTCATCCATAGTCATCTTGATAAAGTGGTGATGAATTATAATGGGGATACATTGGAAAACACTTTCCAAAGCATTGCCATGGTCTTTTCTGTCACTTTATATATATATATTCTAATATGATGATAGGTGAACTTCAACCTGTAATACATGCATGTGGAGATGTCGAGGAGACTGTTGATTTGATTTACAGATGTATTGGTCTACAATCTTGACAGTAATAGGAGATAAATAAAGTGAAAACTAACGTATTGACCAATTTGGATTCGAATAGTTGCACCTATTTCAAGTGGCCGAGGAGCACCTCACTGCACGTCATAAAAAATGCTATAATTACATAATTATGAGGAGGCAATGGCCTGGTAATATCATTTGCTGGGCAATTAATCCAGAGACCCAGGTAATGTCCTCAGAACCCAGGATCAAATCCTGCCATGGCAGATGGTGGAATTTAAACTTAATGAAATAAAATGGGAATTAATAGTCTAATGTTGGCTATGAAACCAGCCAATTGTCAGGAAAAATCCATCTGCTTCACTAATGTCCTTTGGGGAGGAAACTGCCATCCTTACACGTGACTACAGACCCACAGTGATGTGGCTGACTCTTAACTGGGATTAGGAATGGGCAATAAATGCTGACCTAGCCAGCAACACCCACATCCTATGAGTGAAATTTAAAAAAAAATACTTGTCACAAACTTTTCAGACATTTGTGTGAGGAAATGCATTTTGGGAGGTCAAATATAAAGTATACAGTAAATGTATACAATATGTGTATGGAATATATAGAAAGCATACAGTAAATGGCAGGAGCCTAAGGTAGACAAAGCAGGAGGCTGGAAGAACACAGCAAGCCAGGCAGCATCAGGAGGTGGAGAAGTCAATGTTTCAGTGTAACTCTTCTTCAGGATTCTGAGGAGCATCGATATACAGAGGCTCCTTGGGGTACAAGTCCATAGCTCCCTGAAAGTGGCAGCACTTGTGGATAAGATGATAAAGAAGGTGTACAACATGCTTGCCTTCATCAGTCAGGACACTAAGTATAAAAGTTGGTAAGTCATGTTGCAGCTGAATAAGACTTTAATTTAGCTAAATTTGGAGTATTGTGTACAGTTCTGGTTGCCACACGATAGGAACGATTTGGAGGATATGGAGAGGGTGTAAAAGAGGTTTACCAGGATGTTGCCTGGATTGGAGTATATTAGCTATAAGGAGAGGTTTGTCAAACCTGGACTGTTTCACTCGAGCGTCAGAGGTTGAGAGGCAAAATGATAAAAGGACGTAAAATTATGAGAGTGTGGATAATCGGAGTTTTTTTTCCCTGGCTGGGAAATGTGAAATACTAGGAGGGTAGGTTTAAGGTGAGAGGGGAAAGGTTCAAAGGAGATGTGCGAGGGTGGTAGGTGCCTGTTATGCACTGTCAGGGGACGTGGTAGAAGCAGATATGATAACAATATTTAAAAGGCATTCAGACTTACACACGAAGAGACGGGGAATAGAGGGATACACCATTGGAGGCACATGGGATTAGTTTAGAATGGCACTATGGTCAGCACAGATCTGGTGGGCCAAAGGCACTGTTCTTTTGCTGTCCTGTCCTTGTTCTTTCAGTTTTATTCTATTCTCATCTCTTGTCAGTGTAGCTAGTATTTCCTATTAGATAAATGTTGGCCTTTTTTTGGTAGTTTGGGCACTTGAGGTAACCACTCAGTGCTTTGCACCAAAATTAGTATACAGACCCAATTCTCAGACCACTTGAAACTGGTGAGCCACTGCATAAAAATGTATCTTTTGACCTAGCTCTAAAGTCAGTGCTATTCTCTGACCTGATGCTTTGAAGAGTCAGATCGAGTGATAACATATCTTCCTAAAGGTTCACTTGCTTTTCCCACACTGGTGCAAGGGCTTGCACACTTTCTGCACCTTAAGTAAAAGAGGCTTAGTTTATGCTAAATCAAAACCGAAAGAACTGTGAATGCTGGAAATCAGAAACAGAAATCGCAGGAAAAGCTCAGTAGGTCTGGCAGCATCTGTGGAGAGAAATCAGAGTAAATGTTTTGGGTCAAGTGACCCTTCCTCAGAAGAATTCTCTCCACAAATGTTGCCAGATCTGTTGAGCTTTTTCCAGCAATTTCTGTATTTGAGGCTTAGCTTGTGGTTTGAAGGGAGAATAAAGAGAGCATTTGCACCTAACTCTGTAGTGTGTGTGAGGTGAGATAAAATTCAGAAGGCACCAAGAGGTCCAACACCTTCTCCGATGGTGCCTGTCACCATGGCCTTGACTCTGCCTTTGACCATGATAGCAAGCATATTTCCTTTGAGATGGAGGACTAACTTCAAGCAGGCTCTTTCTCCAGTGATGTCATCTGATGTCTTACATTGTGTGTCAGCTTCTGCAAGAAAGGACAACGTTTATTAGTAAGAATTTTGTGTACTATCTGCAAGGGTGGAATGGCTGATGGTCTGCAAGGTGTGAATCCTGACAATAAGCATTTTAATAATTTGAGTATGTGAGTACAAGTAGAAGAAGGCATGATGCAGTGACAAGCAAAGTGCAAAGCGAGTTTTATAAGCGCTATGATACCTAAAGTTAGTGAAGCTGTAAGTAATGCAGCTGTGAACAAAGAGTAAAAGAATTGTGAATGATATTGCTGAATATCTTCCAGCATTACAATGATGTGCTGGGTGCAGGCTCCTGATATTTACGTAGTCCTTTCTTTAAATCAATTATTTTCTCCTTTATTTTGTTATATTTTGCAATCTATGCTTGAATTTAATAAGTCACCTCATTAAAACAGGCAAATTCAAATGTTAGGCAGCTCTGAGATTCATAATGAAAAACATACTTAGCCATCAAGATGCCAAAAACAAGAGTTATCTAAGCATCTCTTTTCCAAAAGCAGTAATTAGTGAGTGATAAGTTGTTTGCTTTATTATTTTATTACAGGATGTTCTAACATACCTATGCAGAAGTCTGGTCCAAAATGTACCCATGTTCCAAAATGCGGATCCTAATTTTTTGAAGGCTATCATTGTAAATCTGCGTTATGAAGTCTTTCAAAAGGACGATGTAATCATAAGAGAGGGTGATGTGGCAGACAGGATGTTCTTCATTGAATCTGGTATCGTTTCAGTTGAGACCGAATATTATCAAAAACATCTTTCTGATGGTGCTTACTTTGGAGGTTTGTGAACTCAAGATCTAAAAGGACTGGGAAATGCAAATAGTTAGAATTATAACATTATATTTGTAGGTTAGATTACTTAGATTAGATTACTTAGAGTGTGGAAACAGGCCCTTTGGCCCAACAAGTCCACACCGCCCCGCCGAAGCGCAACCCACCCATACCCCTACATTTACCCCTTACCTAACACTACGGGCAATTTAGCATGGCCAATTCACCTAACCTGCACATCCTTTTGGATTGTGGGAGGAAACCGGAGCACCCGGAGGAAACCCACGCAGACACGGGGAGAACGTGCAAACTCCACACAGTCAGTCGCCTGAGGCGGGAATTGAACCCGGGTCTCTGGCGCTGTGAGGCAGCAGTGCTAACCACTGTGCCACCGTGCAAATTAGTGTGCCTCTCAATTTAATTGAGGAATCCTGATTTTTAAAATGAATTTAATTTCTATGTGTTCTAACTTCAGATCAGCATTCCTGATTGGAGTTAAAAGAAGATGGAGAATAAAACAAATCTGAAATGCTTTTTCTTTGTTTTTCTTAGCCTGTTTTTGTGAACAAGTGTGAAGTTATTCATTTTGATAGAGTAAAGACAGAAAGCTAGAATACTTCTTAAATGGTGGGAGATTAGGAAGTACAGATATAAAAGGAATCTGGGTGTCCTGGTCCAAGAGCTGCGAGTGCAGCAAACAAATAGTAAGTAAAACTGTATGTTGGCATTAATTTCAAGGCAGTCTGAGCGTAGACAATGTCTTTCTTCAGTTGGATACAGTTTTGGTGAAACAGTACAGTTTGATTCTTGTTACATAGAAAGGGTTCATGAGGTTTGCAAGATTTATTCCTAGAGGGGGAATTGTTTTACAAGGCTAGATTTAGGAAACTATACAAGGCTAGATTTAGGAAACTATATTCCTTAAAATTTTAAATAACTAAAGGGGATCTCTTGAAATTTCTAACATCTTACAGGTTGTGACAGAATGCATGCAGATAGGATGCTTTCCCTGGCTGGTGACTAGAACCAGGGGACATAATCTCACAATAAAGAGGCAAGTCATTTAAGACAGAGATGAGGGGGAATTTCTTCACTCAGAGATGTTGGTGAATCTTTGAAATTCTCTACTCTAGAGAGCAATTATTGAGCATATTCAAGACAGTTGTCAGTAGGTTTTTGTAAACCAATGAAATTAAGTGCGGGTGAGTGGCATTGAGGTAGATAATCAGCCATGATCTATGAATGACAGGGCAGGATCAATGAGCTAAATGTTGGACTCTTATTCCATTGTTCCTGCAGTGTTACATGGTTCAATGCGGAATGAGAAAGAATATACCAAGAGTAATACTAGGAGAGGTAGAGAAAGGAACTTGGTGAAGCTGCGTGCGTACTAAATAGTGGAAACTATGTATCATAAACATAGAAAAGCAGAATTCTATCAAACGTCTGACAAGGGCTCAGATGCACATTGGGTAATTCACCCTTGAAATTATTCAGAAGGTCCTGGTAACCATTGAGAAAGTTCACCCCAGTAATAACATGAGACAGAATCTATGATGACCTACTCCTTCAAACACAGATTCTGTCTATCCAGATCATGCCACTCCTCCACTGATAGAATCTGTGATTGAAAGAGCAGCAAGAGTGGAGACCTGGGGAGGGAAGTGATGTTTTCCTGCACTTGGTTCCTTTCAAAATTGCCCCATTTCTGGATTGGTTGGTTTGGATGGAGGGTAGAGATTTGTTTCTCACAATTACCTGCTAACAAAGCAATCAAAACATTCTCTTTGTCGGTTTATAGAATTCCCAACAATGCTTAAATAGGCCACTTGGCCCATCAAGTCTGCATTGACTCTCTGAAGAGCATCCCATCCAAACATAGCTCTCACCTATCCCTGTAACCCTACATTTACCCTAGCTAATCCATCTAGCCTTATATTCCTGGACACGAGGGACAATTTAGCATGGCCAATCCACCTAATCTTCACATCTCTGGACATCTTTTGGCAGTTAATGATTTCTGCCAGTTAAGTGAGAGCATAGAAAGCTGTTTATTACCAAGGTAAAATGATAATATAAATGAGTATATAGCAGGTATTAAAAGATATTGTGTGTCATCAACATCATATGCAATGTATAATTATTTCATTGTATGAATAAGATAGAACATGTGGATTTGTTGACAGAAACAAAACCTTATAGTAAACCTTATGCTCTACATATAGCACATGAAAAGTACTGTCTGGATAAATCTGATAGGTTAACACTGTTAGTTGTCAATACTCTTAATCACAAAGTGTCTTTAATGGGAGACTAAATGGTTTAGTAAGTTTATATATGTTTTGATGCCTCTTTGTATTTTTTGATCACCACTTGCAAATCTAGATTTTCTGTTTTAGATATAGTATAAACCAAAGAATACTAATGGGTCTTAACAGAAACATGCAGATATTAATCTGATACAGTAACTGTTTATTTCCATGGAAACATAGAAGATATGAGCAGGAGTAAGCCTCAAGCCTGCTCTGCCATTCAATATGATCAGGGCTGATCATCAAACTCAATACCCTAATCCACCCTTCTCCCATATCCCTAGATTGCTTTAGCGGCAACAGCTATGACTGCCTTTTTGAAAACACAATGTTTTGGCCCCAACCATTTTCAGTGGTAGTGAACTCCACAGGCTCACCACTGTCTGGGTGATGAAATGTCTGAAATGTCAACTCATCTCAGTACTAAATGTCTCCTCATCTCAGTCCTTAGTCCTACCCCTAATCCTTAACCAATGATATTGGATTTATTTGATTTATTATTGTCACAGTTACCTAGGTACTGTGAAAAGTTTTGTTTTGCGTGCAGTACAGGCAGATCATACCATACAAAGATCATTGGGTGATTGAACAGAGTGAGGAATACAAAGTTACAGCTGCAAAGAAGGTGCTCAAAAAGTAAGATCAGCATTAGATTGAAAGTTGAGAGGCCCAACCAATAATAGCAAGAAATAAGCTATTCTTGAAACTGTTGGTACATGCGTTTGAGCTTTTGTGACTGGTTCTGGACACAATTGGGAACATCCTTCCATAGTATAATCTGCCTAATTGTGTTAGAATTTTATAGGTTTCTATAAAATCTCCCTTGTATTTTTAAATTCCAGTGAATACAATCCTAACCGAGTCAATCTCACCTCATAGTCATGCCAGGAATCAATTTAGTAAACCTTCGCTACACTCCCTCTATAACAAGAATATCCTTCCTCAGATAAGGAGACCAAATCTGTGTAAAGTATTCCAGGTGTGGTCCAGCAATATCTGTATAATTGCAGCAAGGCAACCTTGTTCCTGTGCTCAAATCTTTTCACTATAGGCCAGCATACAATTCGCCTTCTTTATTGCCTGCTTGCATGCTTACTTTCAGTGCATGAGGACACTTCGATCTCATTGAACATTCCCATATCTCAATATGTAGCTATTTAAATAATAATATGCATTCTATTTTTGCTACCAAAGTGGATAACCGCACATTTATCCACATTATACTGCATGTGCCATGCATTTTCCCACTACTCAGCATGTCTAAATCACAATGCAACACATCTGTATCCTCACAGCTCATTTTTCCACCCAACTTTGTGTCGCCTGCAAATGGGAAAATCAGATTGGTAGCAGATCCCAAGAAAAGGAATTCATGGAATGTCTTCAAGATGGCTTTTTTTGTAGCAGCTTGTGGTAGAGCCCACTAGGGACAGACAATTCTGGATTTGGTGATATGTAATGAGGCAGACTTGATTAGGGAGCTTAAGATGAAGAAGCCTTTAGGAAGCAGAGACCACAATTTGATTGTTTGAGGGAAAAGCTGAATCAGATAACATGTTATTACAATTGAATAAAGGTAACTACAAAAGACATGAGAGAGGAACTGCACAGAATTGACTGGAAGGGGAGCCTAGCAGGGAGCAGTAATGACAGGTGTTTCTGGGGGTAATTCAGGATGCACCACAGAAATTCATACCAAGGAAGAAAAAACAAGAAGCATACTAAGGGAAGGATGAGGTAACCATGGCTGACAAGGAAAGTTGGCGACAGCATAAAAGGGAAAGAAAAACACATACAATGCAATGAAGATTAGTGACAAGCTAGAGAATTGACAAGCCTTTAAAAATGAGCAGAGAACAACCGAAAGGCAATAAGGGAGGAAAGAAGCAAGAGTGGATATTGGACCACTAGAAAAGAAGACTGCAAAAGTAGTAAGAGGCTACAAATGAATGGTGGAGGAACTGAATAGATAATTTGCATCATGGCAGAAGATACTAGTATCATAATGGGCAGAGATGAGTGTAGTGGCCATCACTAAGGAGAAAGTGCTAGAAAAGCTGGATGTCTGGAGGTGGTAAATGACCTGGACCAGATGGACTACACCCCAGGGTCCTGAAGGAGATAGCTCAGGAGATTGTGGAGAAGTTGATAGTGATCTTCCAGGAATCACTGGAGTCAGGGACGGTCCCAGAGGTCTGGAAAATGGCTAATCTAACACCCTTGTTTCAGAAGGGAGAGAGCAGAAGATGGGAAATTATAGCTGCTGGGTCTAACCTCAGTTGTTGGTAAGATTTTAGAGTGTATTATGAAGGATGAAATTGCAGAGTACTTGCAAGTGCATGGTAAAATAGGGCTAAGTCAGTATGGTTTCATCTAGAGGAGGTCATGCCTGACAAATTTGTTAGAATTCTTTGAGAAGGTAATAAGCAATTTGGATAAAGGAGAGCCAGTGGATGTAACATATTTGGATTTCCAGAAGGTCTTTGACAAAGTGCTGCACAGGAGGCTGCTAAATAAAATACAAGCCCATAGTGTTAGGGGCAAGGAACTGGCATGGATAGAGTGTTGGATGACTGGCAGAACTCAGAGAATGGGGTTAAATGTCAAAATGGTAGCCAATGACCACTTAGTTCCACAGAGATCAGAGTTGGGACCACAGCTATTGTGTAAGGCGATCGACAAGGTTCCCCATGGGAGACTGATTAGCAAGGTTAAATCTCACGGAATACAGGGAGAACTAGCCATTTGGATACAGAATTGACTCAAAGGTAGAAGACAGAGGATGGTGATGGAGGGTTGTTTTTCAGACTGGAAACCTGTGACCAGTGGAGAGCCACTAGGATCGGTGCTGGGCCCTCTACTTTTTGTTGTTTACATAAATGATTTGGATGCGAGCATAAGAGGTACAGTTAGTAAGTTTGCAGATGACACCAAAATTGGAGGTGTAGTGGACAGCGAAGAGGGTTGCCTCAGATTACAACAGGACCTTGACCAGATGGGCCAATGGGCTGTGAAGTGGCAGATGGAGTTTAATTCAGATAAATGCGAGATGCTGCATTTTGGGAAAGCAAATCTTAGCAGGACTTATACACTTAGGGAGTGTTGCTGAACAAAGAGACCTTGGAGTGCAGGTTCATAGCTCCTTGAAAGTGGAGTCGCAGGTAGATAGGAAAGTGAAGAAGGCGTTTGGTATG